>NC_142441.1:128605769-128907500 GCF_059453495.1 Arachis ipaensis
AGTACATATATAATTATAAATGTACTAAATTTCGATATTTAATTTGATTTAATTAGATCTAATTCATATAACTTGTAAAAGTGAGATCAACCATGTTAGGAACTAAAAGGGAACTAGCCAAAAATCAGTTAAATATCTTTGGGTAAATCCACAATTGGATGGTGCTTATGCTAAGCATTAAGATGTTTCTTCTATCAAGTATTAGAATGTTTCTTTTTCATATTAAATGGACGTTCTTTTATATATTATATAAATTTTTTTATATACTAAGAATTGGGATTGTTAGAAGTTTCGTGATCCCCGTCCTTATTTCTCCAACGTATCATTCAGAATTTTAATTTGGAGTGAGAAGCAATTAATATCAAATATTATAAATTAAAAACAAATAAAATTAACTAAATATAATTATAAATTAATTAAGTTGTTTACTTCTTGACTGATCACCTCTTGATTCGGTATACTTTTTCAAGTGGAATACAATTTAAATCCAAATGACTGTCCGCTGTTTTGATAGATTTTCAAATTCAAATTTAAATCCAAATGACTGTCCGCTGTTTTGATAGATTTTCAAATTCAAATGTTATCATATTTCATATATAAAATATAAAAAAATAATTTATAAAATCAATGACTAAGTTAATAATTATGTATTTATAAATTTTTATATTATTATTTCATATATTTTTAATATAAATTCTATATTTTAATATATATTTTATAAAAATAATTAATTATTTTATTTATATATGATATAATTATATAAAATAATATATAATTTTAAATTACATCATTTTTTTAAATATATAATAAAAATTTATTTGTACACTGTTTTAAACACTCACATCATCTACCTAATTTTTCCTATCTGGAATCCTTGTTCACATCCTTCTCTTCTTTTTAGTCATACTTTTTAAAAAATTAGTGTATATTTTCAAATAATAATATAAATACAAGAGTACATATGAGAACATATATAATTATAAGTATACTAATAAGTAATAATCAAATATAAAAACAAAAAATCCAGATATAATTATAAGAGTGTTCTCATCATTTTAATTAATAAAACTTAAATATTGATATTAAAAACCTTAAACTTGCATTACATAAAATTTATTCAAATTTGTTAACAACAAGGAAGCCCTAATCTTAAAAGAAGAAGCTAAGTAACCTCCCCTTTTAAATTAGCTGATTATTATTAACCAAGCACGAAATATAAAGTACAGATAAAGAGAACACTCAGTTATTTAATTATTAATATTCATTTTTAGTGAAGGTGTTCCCAGACGTTGATGATACGATCTTCATGACCTGATCTTCATTTTATTCCATTCTTCTTCCACCACAACCACGCTCCCTTTGACAGTTGAAATAAACTGCGGCAACAGGAGCCAAGCTATTATTGCAAGCAAAATCTCTGGTATTGAAATTGTGACGCCATTCAGGGGGAAAAACAGTGTCTCTTCCCAGTTGCTTGAATAATACAACTATAAATCGGTGAATCCCTGCATTTGGTTGTGGGCTTTCATAAAACATAACCTCTTTCCCTACATCATGAAAACAAAATTAGTTACACACAACTATAAGAATGAAACTAATATAATCTAACACTTACTTATTGCCAAGATCTCTAGTAAGCTATATTTGGTTTATGTCTCATGAAAACAAAGATAAGAAGATAGAAAGATAAAAGATGTTGGTTGTGGGCAAAATTACACAAATCTCCAATATATACCCACACTTTATTCATTTAAACAATTCTCATTTTATGTTATGACTACTATAACTGAGTGCATTGCAAAAACACAATTTTGTATTTCTTTCTTCATTACCTCCTGTGGGTTTCTATTATCCTGACATAAAACCAAATATAAGGTCAAGGGTTTAAAACACATATATATAGAAACAATGAATATAAAAATACTATTTAACATGATTATATAGAGATTATAAAAGTACTCTTTCTCAAAGACAAAAATTTTTCTAATAAATACAAGATCAAATGAAGACAAGACATTAAAATAGAAATTTTCCATTTTTGCTACTTCATGGTATTCATAGTATTTGTGTTTTTAAAGATAATTTCCAAAAAGTATATATTCTGCATATTTAAAACATCCATAAATAATAAAAGTCTGTAAAATTTGTGTTTATACTTTATACAACCCATCACTATTCTTTATACAACCCATCACTACATGAGAACGCAGAAATAGAGTGTCCGTACTTACCGAAGGTGGTGTTTGTGGTAGCCGGAATATCTGTCACCATCCTAAGTGTCCGTACCAAGAGAGCAATGATAAAACATTAGTATATATGTTTGTCGAGAAAATTTAGCAAATGTGGTCAATCTTATAATGGGCCTTCAAAAGCTAAAAATATTTAGTTATTTAATAAAGAATTTAACAAATATCAAAAATATAAAATGAATTAATTAATTCACATAAAATATTATTATTAATAAGTAAAAAAGTTTTTCATCTTTAAACAGTACACTACAGTGTTTAGAAAACTGTTGCCTCTCAAATGAGATGCTCAGATAACAACTCTTTTGACTATTTAAAATTAGAAAAAGAAATTAAGATATATTTACATAAAACTTTATTAATACAAATCATATATATATATATATACTCTGATAAAGAAAATCTTTATAAATCCCTTAAAGATGAACTTATTTTGATTTTAAGAGGAAAACAGCAGAGAATTGCTTTTGTAGAGAAGAGTGTGTATTATTTAGAAAACAAATATATTTTTTTCTAAACTTAAATGATATTGCGAGTTTAACTTACCAAATGTAATTTAATTTTTGCACGTAGGCTACATGAACCTATATGCGCTGTATGCGAATAGAAAATAATTTTAAAAAAATAAATGGTTAATTTATTTATTATGCATTTATTAAAATAAAAAAAAATTAAACTAAATACTTTAATAAATGCAACGAAGTTGTAAGAATGTACCATATTCTAGAACTGTGAGAGTTTGAAGGTTAGGGTTCGAAGGGTTAATAAAGAGAGAAAAGTGATTCTGGAAGAAAAAATTGCAGAATCCATGGAAGAGAGAGATCAGGTCATGAGAGCATAATCCTGGAGATGATCTTCAAGCTTTTGTGATGGCGAGTTGTTGTTGCCATGAATAGTAATTTTTTTCAGATCAGAACTGGGAAACATTTGGTGAGGTTTTAGGGTTTTGGATTTGGGAGGAATTAGTGAAGATAATCGCTTGATTATCTGAGGCATCCATGCATCAGATCTGTGCTAAGGATGCCATGTGAGAGAAACTTAGGGTTTCAAAGAGGGATGAACACGGAAAATTGCAACTGTGTGTGTTTTCCAAGGTTGAGTAAAAGTAAACCTCTATTTCAGTGAGCAGTGAGTGAGTGAGTGAGTGGCATAATGGACCATTCCTAAGCCCAATAACAGCCCAACAACTCTAATAACGCTTCTTTCAAGATCAAGATAAAAAAGAAGAACAATTTCTAGGTCCATTGTCCCAATTTCTGTTTAATATATAATTATTCGCGTGCATATAACGGCTTGTGTTTAACAAAGATAATTTACGTATAATATAAACTTATACCGAAGTTTTATGGCGTAAAATATAGAACTCACACATGTATTTGTTCATTCTTGCCTTTCATTTAAGGTAGTTAAAAAATTAAGAGTAACAATTTTAAAAAGAGCCAGAGAACTCACCAGTGCAAGTATTCCCTCAAGAAAGGGTTACTAGGGCTAGGTGCATCAGCATCCACCATAACCTAATAATATCCAAAGTACATATAAGTCGGTTTCATATAGCATGCAACCTACCCTAATTAGCGTTATAGACCAATTATACTATATTTAATACAATTCAATCTCTTGTTTTATAGTTTGAGTTTCATTGATTTAAAAGAAATTTTTCAAGTTTTGAGAACTAAAAAATAACTTCAATTGATAAAATAAATAACTGAATAAAAATCTATTTCAAATTTACAAACTGTTATGCAAGTGATACAGTATAAATAATTTAATTCAGATCCCATCCGTGTAAATTGTTAGAAGTGAGATACAATTCAAATCCAAATGACGGTATGTGATTTTGATGGATTTTCAATTTAGATCAAAATGATTTGGAATCAAACATCCCCTAGAATATTCTTAAAAACCATGAATGAATATACTAATTACCAGTGTGTAGAAGGTCCTGAGGTCTTCACCACCAATAGTAATCCTAGGGCGGTTAACAACATGAGAGGGCCTCAGTTCACAGCCATTGTTAATCTCTCTGTTGTTAATGAGAACCTTAAGAGAAACTGAGCTAGTAAAAGGGTTCAGAACATCCCCAATTATACCACCAACAAGAAGAGGGTCCCCGTAATCCCTTGATGATGCCATTCTTGTGTTTTGATTTTGTTTCTTATTTGCAATGACGCTAATTATTAATGTAAACAAAAATATGAGTAAGTAGCTTCTATACCTTTCTTTGGTAGTTCTATGCAATTGTGAATGCATATATGCCTCTATATATAGATGTTTCTCCCTTGGCACGCATCTACTTTTTATTTGCTTCTGTCCCTTAAAATAAAGCTACAACTTCACCTTTAGTGTTGTTGCCATTAACATGGATTCTTTGGTAATAGTAAGACTATCTATTTGAGATTTAGCATTATAATTAGCTTTTAGTTTGTTGTTAGATGTTTTTAAAGATTTAGCTTTATTCGTATTAGCTTTCGGAGCATTGTTTCATATTGGAATAAGAATTTTCGATGTACTATATACTACTGTTTACTTTTCTCCACATCAATTAGGTACTCGATAACAACGATTTGAAAACCGAATCGGTTATTTATCGAACCTATAGTATTAGAAGTGATTTGGTTCAAAGATTCAACTAATAAGATATAATAAAATAATATATCTATACCAATATATAATGGGGATATAGGAGTTTGGTATCCAATTCTTTCTTCCCATTTTACCCTCTTCTTTTTTTTTCAAGAAAATGTTTTACCCACTTCACTTTTAATATAAAAAAAACTGTTACTACGTATTTAATTTTTTTATTTTTTTTTAAATTATTTTTACCTATGACAAAATTTAAAACTAATTCATTTTATTTCAAATAATAACATAATTTGTTGATATCTATCTATACCAATATATAATGGGGATATAGGAGTTTGGTATCCAATTCTTTCTTCCCATTTTACCCTCTTTCTTCTTTTTTTTCAAGAAAATGTTTTACCCACTTCACTTTTAATATAAAAAAACTGTTACTACGTATTTAATTTTTTATTTTTTTTTAAATTATTTTTACCTATGACAAAATTTAAAACTAATTCATTTTATTTCAAATAATAACATAATTTGTTGATATTCTATAACAAAATTAATTAAATTACAATACACGGTTTAAATACTTCTGATGTCTATTGTTTATCTTAAAAAAAATTACATATAAACGTGTACTCTTAATTAAATCTATACCAATTTATTAAATTATAATACACGGTTTATATATTTTTCTGATGTCTATTGTTTATATTTAAAAAAAATTACATATAGAAGAGTACTCCTTAATCAAATCTATACCAATATATAATGGATTATACCAATATATAATGGGATAGAAAAATTTAGTATCCAATTTTTTCTCTCTATTTTACCCCTATTTTTTTAAGTTTGTTAAACACTGAATTCAATATAACAAACTGTTACTACGTCCTCTATTTTTTTTTATCAAAAAAATAATTTATCAAACTAATTCACTTTCAACCCCACCACATGTTTTAAAACTGATTTACTTCCAATAAAAAACTGCTACCACTACGTACTCAATTTAAAAACTGACCCACTTTCAATAAAAAACTGATCCACCTTCAGTCGTACTTAACTCCCAACAAAATTAAATTACTCTTTCACTTTCAATTTTGGTCTCGCAAACGTTTTTCTTCTCTGCATCTTGCTATCACGAAATCAACAATCACGTCAACGTCGACCACTTGGACAGAATCTGCTAGGCGAAGAAGACAGAAAATGACCGAAGAACAAAGATAGCAACACCTGACTAGAAGACGTGCAACTTATTCGGAGATGATTCGACAAGAAAACAAGTTGTCATATTAATTGATACAACTTCAATTCCAACTCCAATGCCAAACACAAGTGGAGGTACCACAAACATAAAAGTAGCCCGATTGACTACAATTAAAACAGGCAAATAAAAATCTATAACAATATATAATGTCGATACGAATTAACCTCTTTTTTAATTCTTTATTCCAATAATTTATTCGTTTATTAATTTTATCCGTTTTCAATTTTTCTTATTTCTCTTTCCAATTCTGAATGTGCTTCTCTGCATGTAACAATTATTTGGATAAGTTTTTGTGATTTTCTGAACTAGATAGTAACTATGCTAAATGTTGATTTTAGACGCCATGTATGAAAGGAGAAAAAAAATAATTAGGAGTGATAAATAATTTTTTTTATCGATCTTATCATTTTATTTTGGGTATATTCTTTATGTGAGTACTTTATACCAATAGTTAATCTCATTATTCAATTTTTAGTGCTTCTCCTCTCACCATTAGGTGCACTTTTCTGTATTATTACTGTTGCCATCATTCTCCTTCCTTAAATATCGTGATTGTATCGCCTCCATCTTTTCCTCGCTTCCATTCACTACAATTGCAAATTTTATACCGTTTTACTATAGTTATTAATTTCACGCATAACTTTCACCTTCATTTTCCTTTCTCTTCATTTTACTTACCAAACTGTATTAATTCTTATATATTTTTAATCTATCTTTCACATCTAAAGTTTTCTTTCATCAATTTAATTTTAAAAAAATTATTTTTTTATCTGATATTTGTTTTTTAATTTTTTTTATATGCATATACCTATCAATAATGAACCGAAGAACTCTTATAAATTATTTTGTTAATTTTTTTTATTTTTTTAAACGATTTTGTACAAGATAAAATTATTTTTTAAATTTTTTAAAGTATTAATTATGTAGAATATTTTTTTAAATTTTAAGTGCATCAATATTTACCTTTTAAATCTCATTTTTTTAAACTGTTTTGTATTTAATGATGTTATTTTTTTAATTTTCTAAATTATTGATTATATAAAGTATTGTAATTAAAATTTGAGTACATAAATATTTATTTTTAAATTAAATTAAATCAATTATACAACAAAAAATTTACTAATTTTTTATTCCACAATATTATTTGTTTGGCATATAGTCCTGATTATTTGATGAGTTTAATTTTGATGGTGATTAGATGTACGTGTAAAACTATTTTACACTAATAGAATATCAAAATTAAATTCTTATTTGATTGACATAAAAAGACGCAAAAAAAATTGTAACTACCAATGATTTGTTAAAATATTGATATGTTTATTTCCTAAACTATTAACGATGTAGAGTTCTGACATTTAAGTATATGCAAATTTGTTTATAATTCAATTAAAATAAATAATTTATATTTCAAAAAAATTAATTAATTAAATATTATTTGTTTGGTATATAGTATTGATTATTTGATTGGCATATAAAAGATGGAAAAGAAAATGTATGTATCAATAGTAAAGTGAAAAAACTCTCAAGGATATTTTGCTAATTATTTTTTAAATTTTTAATCAGTTCTATGTCGGTTAATATTTTTTTTTATTAAATATTAGATTGACATATAACATTAAAGATATGGTAGGATAATAATATCTATGAGTTAGTTTTTTTAAATAACCTGATAACACAATAAATATCTAAATTTTCTGTTAAAAATAGTTTCAACCTTTACAATATTATACAGGCTAATTTAGATAGCCAAAATAAACTAAAATAAATAACAACAAGAAGATATAGAATTTCACTTTTTGTTATATAATACAAAAATAATATAATAATACAATAAACTGTAATAAAAATAAAGTAAAATAAGTAACAATAAGAAGATATAGAATTTTATTTTTTGTTCTGTAGTACAAAGATAATATAATAATCTAATAAATTGTAATATTCTGGTACAAAAGAACATAAAATTTAATCAAAAATACTATTTGTACACCAAAATCAGCCACCAATGTATTTGTGTATAATAAATACATGTGTAGTTTAATTTATTTTCAATGTGTATTTGTATTCTAGCATGTATTTTATACGGGTGGCGGACTTTGGTGTACACATAGCAAAACTCAAATTTAATATTATTCTTTTCAGTAGCTTTTTATCTTTTTATTTTAATTTTATTAAAAATACTAATATAATTTACTTTTAACTTTTAACTTTTAAGATAAATGTAAGGATGTGACATTTTATGTATTAGATAATGTAAAAAATTTATTATAGAAGAAGTTAAGAATATAAGAGAGAGAAAGAAAGAATTTTTTAACCTATTAAATATGAGTTATATCAAGTGATGATTAAGAATAAAACAAACATACAACTTATATAATAGTAGTCAAATGTAAGAAGTAATGACAGTCTTTTATTCTAAGGGTCTATATTAAATTGCAACTTAATTTTATAATTATTAGTTAAAAACTTACAATAATATACTATTTTTGTTATATTAGTTAAAATAATGTATTTAATATTATTTTTAAGGATTACTGACATCAAATTTTGATAATTTGAGCAAAAATTTTGAATGTTTTATTTGGTATATTTTTTTAATAGAATAATAAGACAACTTAAAATTCACATCAAGAAAAAACTACTGTTTTCATACATTTAGATATTCAGAAGACACAAAAACCAATTCTTTAACAACACTTCAACGACTCATAAAAGTTAACATAATAAATGATTATAGATCAAAGTGATAGACAAGATTGAAAGTTGCGATAATAGTACTTTGTGATAATTAATTACGATTGGATAAAGAGAAGGTGTGAGGAGAAGAAGAAAATGAGAAAAGAGAATAAGGCAATAATAGTGTACGATAGAAGTAATAGTAAGAGAAAATAATAGTGTGTGATACAATAAGAAGATATAATAAAAGTATACATTAATAATTTAAAAAAAATTTAAATTAAAGATAATTTAATAAATTGAATATAAAATTTAAAAAATAAAATATTTTTTATCTATTAAAATTATGAATATAAAATTAAAAAATAAAATAACTTATAAAATTTTTATATTTATTTTTAAATAAATTTTTTATTTTTAAATTATTTTATCAAATCTATAATTAATTGAATTAATTGAATTTGTCCCTACTATATTAAGGAATCAATTTAATTGAATAATCTTGAAGCGTTTATATAGTTATTTTTATAATCAATAAATCTGACAGTTTTTCAAGACTCAAAAAATTATTAATAAGGATATATATGATGAATTACGAAGATTTTTGTCAGGTACACAATTTTTATATTCTCCTATTTTGTTTATTAATTATTCTTATAGTTTGATATTTAAAAATAAAAAAAATAAACATTCTCATTTCTTCTTTTTTTTTCATTACTTATAAGAAAATGAAGACCTCTTCAGATTCATATTTTGGCCTACCACTTAAAAAATATGAAGACAAATATAAATATCTGAGACATTTAAGTAAAAATTAACTTTTGTAAATAACTAATATGTATTTTGATTTATATATAATTTTTTTGAATCAGGATAATATTATTATAATTATTTTTTGAACTATATATATATATATACTTCTTTATTGTATATTTTTATAATTTAACATTTTAAAATTTTTTTATAATAGTTTTAATTTTAACAAAATATTATATAAATAAAGTCATGCCAATATTAAAATAATAAAAAATATTTATTTAATAAATTTAAAAAATAAATAATATATTAGCAAAAAATAAATTTAATTTTTTTAAAAAATAATAGAAAAGCGGCTGAACAGGCATATCGTGCCTGTTGAGCCGCTAGTTTATTTATAAAAGATATAATTTTTAAAAATTTAAACTATCAGTTCGATCAGTTTTTAAAATCATGTCGTACTTAATAGAGAAATAGAAAGAGATTATTAGAATTTATTATTTTGGCTCTTATTTAATTATTAATTTAATTTAATAATCTAATAATGTATTTTATTTTATACTTTTAAATATTAATAACTAACTAATAACAAAAACAATAAATTCAAATAGTCTTTTATTATTCCTCTACTTAATATTTATATTTCTTTTACTTAATATTATCCTTATATTTTTTATGTATCAAATAGTTTTCCTTCCTTATTTAATATATTTTTTGGTGTTAATATATTATTTATTTTTTAAATTTATTAAATAAATATTTTTTATTATTTTAATATTGGCATGACTTTATTTATATAATATTTTGTTAAAATTAAAACTATTATAAAAAAATTTTAAAATGTTAAATTATAAAAATATACAATAAAGAAGTATATATATATATATATATATATATATATATAGTTTAAAAAATAATTATAATAATAAAAATATAATAGAAGCATAGAACAAATTATTTATATTATAATAAAGAAATCTAGATCAATTCTAAAATATTTAAAGTTATCGATATTTTATTTCTTGCAATCAAAATTAACTAATATAATATTATGATAACTAATTCTTCTCTTATGAGTTTAATATCCTCCAGCATGCCTCTGGAGCGGCAATCCATCTTGCATCAATAAACTGTTGCACCTCATCATAATGAGATCTTTTGTGAACCTCCATTGCCACACGGTCTGGTCCCTTATAGCAATACTTACTATATAAATATTAAGTAGAGGAATAAAGAAGCGCTTGTAGGGAGGCAACCTAACCATAAGTATCCTTTAGTTTTTTTTTTCAGTTTGATTTTCATGCATTTTTATTTTTAATTATAGTTTTCCTTGGATTAATTTTAATTGTGATCGTGTAAAGTGCTTAGAACAGGGACAGGAGGACTCAGGAGGAAGAACAGAACCCCAGAGATCGCTCAATTCGAAGTGTTCTGGCACTAAATGCATTTTCTGCTGAGAGGATTGGAACTAACGGTTGTTAAACTTATTCTTATTAAAACCGCTTTGAAAGTTGTTGTTGAAATTTGGCTGAGGCTTCTGGGGTTGCTTTTTCCACGTAAAATTTAGGTGATTCCTCCATCCTTGATTAAATGTGTTAGAATAAGGATCATTATTGGGATTTCTAGAGGAATTTCTTACATAGTTGACCTGTTCAGGAGTGAGTTAAGCATACTCATAAATCTCCCCTTGGTTAAAACCACCACTCATGTCATAAGATGCATCTTGAGTATTAACAACTGAGACTTGCATTCCACCCAAGTATTGTGTAAGAGCATCCGAGCACACGCCGAAGTCACTATGCTCTCAGAAGCTCCAAAAGAAGACCAAGGACAGGCAATTCTTGCAATTCTTGGAAATCTTCAAAAAGTTGCAAATTAATATTCCTTTTGCGGAGGTACTGGAGCATATGCCTCTCTATGTTGAGTTCATGAAGGGCTTACTCTCTGAAAAGAAGATCCTAAAAGGAGATGAAACAGTAGTCCTGATTGAGGAATGCAGTGCATTAATTCAGAGCAAGTTGCCAAGGAAGATGCCAGATCCAGGAAGCTTTCAGATTTCATGCACTATTGGGAGCATCAACTTTAACAAGGCCTTTTGTGATCTTGGTGCAGGCATCAATTTAATGCCCTTGTCTGTAATGAAGAAGCTCGGAATTCAAGAGGCACAACCAACAAGTATAGCACTACAAATGGTAGAGAAGTATCTGAAACAAGCACATGGAATAGTAGAAAATGTCTTGGTCAAGGTTGGAGAATTTTTTCTCCCTGCAGATTTTGTGATCCTTGACATAGGAGAGGATGCAAACGATTCTCTGATCCTTGGAAGACCATTCCTAGCCACCGAGAGAGCTTTGATTGATGTGGAAAAAGGGGAGCTGGTTTTGAGGATGCGTGAGGATTACTTGGTATTCAAGGTTTTTGGACCTTTACACCACTCTGATGAAGGAGGCACTTGCACGAAGGGTGAGCTCACTACCTCAAGTCTACAAGGACCCTTGACTGATGCAAAGCAGAGTTTACTGTTCAAGCCTCTCTTGGTGGGAACCAATAAAATTTCTCCTGACATCAAACCTAAGTTTGGTGTTGGGAGTGCATCATCCACCAAGGAGGGAGTTCCTAAGAAGAAGGTGCCTAGAGGTTGGAGGATCAAGAAGATTTCCAGTGAGGATTTTTCACCCGGAATAAAGGTGATATTCATTAAGAGCCCCATCCTGCCTCATACAGTGAATAGAATCCTATCTCTTGAGCACATTGAGCTAATTCATAATAGAATAGGAAAGAAGTTCACAGTGAGGGATGAAGCTAAGCCCCTATGATCACCCCCTCCCTAGTGGAGTTGACCGTCGAGCTAGTGACAGTAAAGAAACACTTGTTGGGAGGCAACCCAAGCATAAGTATCCTTTAGTTTTTCTTTCAATTTGATTTACATGCATTTTTATTTTTAATTATAGTTTTTCTTGGATTAATTTTAATTGTGATCATGCAAAGTGCTTAGAACAGGGACATGAGGACTCAGGAGGAAGAACAGAACACCCCGGAGTGCATTCAATTCGAAGTGTTCTGGCACTAAACGCCAGGTGGGCATTCAACGTCAGACAAGGTAGCAAGGGGGCTGGCGTTAAACGCCAGGAGGGCGTTTAACGCCCAAGATGGACAAACAGAAGCTGGCATTAAATGCCAGGTGGGCGTTTAACACCCACAAGGGGCTAAGTTTTCAATGCCAACCGTGGCTCATAGGGCGCTAAACGGCAGCTAGGCGTTTAGCGCCAAGTGACTCGTTCAAAAAAAAAAAAGAAAAAAAAGAAAAAAAGGTCCAATACTGGCGCTAAACGCCGAGGGTGACATTTAGTGCCAGGAACGCCAGTTTTAAATTTTCGAAGGAGAGCTCCAAGTGACCAACGGTTACTACCCTTCTCCCCTTCCACTTTGACCATTCAAACACACTCTCTCACCCCCTATCCCCTTTCCGATCCACATTCATCTCCCCATTTACCACCAACCTTCACATCACCTCCCACATCACCTAATCAATCCTCGTCAATCCCATCCATCTCTCTTCCCCATTAACCACATTCAATTCTATTTAACACCCCACCCTCCCCACAATAACTGTCCCCCCTCTACTCCCATCTATAAATACCCCACTTCCTTTTCACTTTCACCACACCATCACCTACTCCTTCTACATTTTCTTCTTACTTCCTATTCCCATATTCTTCTTTTCCTTTCCATTCCTCCCCTTCCTTGAACCCTCATAGCCGAAACCCCCCAACCCTCCTTCCATACATTTTCTTTTTATTCATTTTATTTTCACTATACCTCACCTCTTTTACTTCTTTTCACTAGTATTTCTATTTTTTTTTGCTCGGGGATGAGCAAAACTTTAAGTTTGGTGTTGGGTGCTCTATTTTTCTTCATTTTCACCATCCATATGGCACCAAAAATCGGAGAATCCTCTTCAAGGAAGAGAAAAGAGAAGGCTCCTGTATCCGGTTCTTATGACTTTACCCGGTTCTTCTCTAAGACCCATGAGGATCACTTTCACGATGTGGTGAACAAAAAAAAAGTGATCCCCAAAGTCCGCTTTGATCTTCAGCCGGAGGAGTATCCAGAGATTCGGGAATAGATTCTAAGACGAGGTTGGGAAGTTTTGGACAAATCCGTGATTATTGTGGGAGTGCTGATGGTTAGGGAGTTTTACGCCAATGCTTGTGTGATTTACAAGCATGTACGAGGTGTGAACCCAGAACCGAAGAACTGGCGCACCATGGTCCAAGGAGCGATTATAGAGTTCAGTCCTGAGAGTGTGAGGGAAGCACTACAGCTACCACCATCCAGAGAAGACACTCATTCTTACACTCAGAGGGTCAACACTGACCAAAGACTGGACCAGATCCTCACAGACATATGCCTCCCCAGAGCACAGTGGAGGAGGGATGCCAGAGGTCAGCTATACCAGCTGGGTAGGCATGACCTGAAGTCGGTTGCTAGAGGATGGTTGGAGTTCATTCAGTACTCCATCATCCCCACAAGCAACTGGTCAAAGATTACTGTTGACTGAGCTGTGATGATACACTGCATCATGCTCGGTGATGAGGTAGAGGTGCATCAGGTGATCCCTTAGGAGTTTCACTGGATAGCGACGAAAGCCTCCACCTTTGCTAGATTGGCCTTCCCTCACCTCATCTTTCGCTTGTGTGAGGCAGCTCGATTTCGCATTGATGGAGATACCTCTATTGAGGTCGATAGACCTATCACTAGGAGGGGTATGGAGTATGATCGAGAGCTTGGACATGTACCACCACAGGAGCCAATTCCATCTCCTCAGTAGGAGCTTTCAGAGATGCCTCAGGGATTCTATTTTTCTCCCCGTGACTATTGGGACCAGTTGACCACATGGGGAGTTGACATATTCTGTGGATCAGCTGAGGCAGAGGCGCGACTTAGATGAGCTAAAGCACCAGAGAGAATTCCCGGGAGGGAGCAGCAGCCACTACGACTGAGGTGGTTGAGTTTCTTTATCTTCTTCTTTTCTTGATTTATTTTCTGTTTTCTAGTATTTTATCTTATTTTCTATTTTCTGTTTGAAAACCTTTGCATGAGTAGTAGTAGTATTTTATTGCTTTTTAGTTTAGTTATTTATTTTGCTATTTTATCTTTATTTTGAAAAAAATTGTCTCATGTATTGCAGACTGAGTTTGAAAAATCAATAGAAAAAGAAAAGAAGTAGTAAAATGCATGAGACTTAAGTTATATATTATGAGTTATTCTGATTACTTTGATGTGGTGGCATTATCTATAATTCTGAATGTATGAACTGAATAGTGCATATTTCTTCTTGAAGTTAAGAATATTGGTTCTTGAAGAACAGGAACTTAGAGAAGTATTATGGATCTCTAAAGTAAGTAATAAATTGGTCCTTGAAGCAAAACAAACAGCAAAAAAATAAAAATAAAAATAAAGAGCAAGGTCCAAGGCTCTGAGCATCAATGGTTAGGAAGGTCTAAAATGATTAAAAGCTCAAATAATTTGTTTTCCTAACTATATGCTTGTGGTGTGAATGTGTCAAGTAATCCTTGAGACAGAGCACTAAGAGTCAAGACCAAGTGTAATTACAGAGTATGCCAAAGACTCTGAGCACAACTGTCTGGGAGAAATAAAAAAAATAGAACTCAAAAGAGTTCCCCAGTTAAGTGTTTGTGGTATTGTTGTATCAAGTTAAGCTTGAAGATAAAACACTTAGAGTCACGGCTAGGCTCAAGGTGCAAAGCACCAAAGGAAAAGAAAAGAAAAAGTTGTGTTCAAGGATTAATCAGAGCTTCAAGAAAAAGAGAGTCCATAATATCATCCGAGTTCTAGTTCTGAAGGATATCAATATTTCTGAACTTCAAAGGATAGTGAGATGCGAAACCTATTCAGAATTACAGTGTCATTAGCCCCACTCAGTGATTAGACAAGAGCTTAAATGAACACTCAAGTCTTAGGCATTTTCTCTTCTCAGTCCTATATTATTTTAGTTGCTTGAGGACAAGCAACAATTCAAGTTTGGTGTTGTGATATGTGAATATCTTATACCCATTTTACGCTTATTTTCTAGTTAAATTTAGTTAGAAGTTAGTAAGTGGTGTGGGAAATCGTGATCGTTCATTCCTTGGTAACGGCACTGAAAACTTAATACGCACGTTCATAATCTTAGTTCTTTGTCACAACTTCGCACAACTAACCAGCAAGTGCACTGGGTCGTCCAAGTAATAAACCTTATGTGAGTAAGGGTCGATCCCACGGAGATTGTCGGCTTGAAGCAAGCTATGGTCACCTTGTAAATCTCAGTCAGGCGGATTCAAATGGTTATGGTGAATTGATAATTAAAATATAATTAAAATAAAATAAAGATAGAGGTACTTATGTAATTCATTGGTGAGAATTTCAGATAAGCGTATGGAGATGCTTAATTCCTTCTGAATCTCTGCTTTCCTACTGCTTCCTTCCAATCATTCATACTCCTTTCCATGGCAAGCTTATGTTGGGTTTCACCGTTGTTAATGGCTACATCCCTTCCTCTCAGTGAAAATGGTCCAAAATGCGCTGTCACCGCACGGCTAATCATCTGTCGGTTCTCGATCATACTGGAATAGGATTCAGTAATCCTTTTGCGTCTGTCACTACGCCCAGCACTCGCGAGTTTGAAGCTCATCACAGCCATCCCTTCCCAGATCCTACTCGGAATACCACAGACAAGGTTTAGACTTTCCGGATCTCAAGAATGGCCGCCAATAATTCTAGCCTATACCACGAAGACTCTGATCTCATGGAATGGAAGGCTCGGTTATCAGGCGAGGGAACCATGCGTCATGAATCAAGAGGCTAAGAGATACACACTCAAGCTTTTGCAAGTAGAACAAAGGTGGTTGTCAGGCACGCGTTCATAGGTGAGAATGATGATGAGTGTCACGGATCATCACATTCATCAGGTTGAAGAACGAGTATATGTCTTAGAGAAGAAATAGGCTTGAATTGAATAGAAAAATAATAGTACTTTTCATTAATTCATGAGGAACAGCAGAGCTCCACACCTTAATCTATGGTGTGTAGAAACTCTACCGTTGAAAATACATACAAACAAGGTTCAGGCATGGCCGAGAGGCCAGCCTCTAAAACGCGATCAAAGGATCAAAAGACAATCCAAAGATGTAAATACAATAGTAAAAAGTCCTATTTATACTAAACTAGTTACTAGGGTTTACAGAAATGAGTAAATGATGTAAAAATCCACTTCCGGGCCCACTTGGTGTGTGCTGGGGCTGAGCATTGAAGATTTCACGTGTAGAGGTCTTCCTTGGAGTTAAACACCAGTTTGTAACCTGTTTCTGGCGTTTAATTCTGCTTTGCAACCTGTTTCTGGCGTTTAACTCCAAAATAGGACAGAGAGCTGGCGTTGAACGCCAGTTTGCGTTGTCTAAACTCGGGAAAAGTATGGACTATTATATATTGCTGGAAAGCCCTGGATGTCTACTTTCTAATGCAATTAAGAGCGCACCATTTGGACTTCTATAACTCCAGAAAATCCACTTTGAGTGCAGGGAGGTCAGAATCCAACAGCATCTGCAGTCCTTCTTCAGCCTCTGAATCTGATTTTTGCTCAAGTCCCTCAATTTCAGCCAGAAAATACCTGAAATCACAGAAAAACACACAAACTCATAGTAAAGTCCAGAAATATGATTTTTATTTAAAAACTAATAAAAATATACTAAAAAATAACTAAATCATACTAAAAACTATGTAAAAATAATGCGAAAAAGCGTATAAATTATCCGGTCATCAGTAAGTTTAATTATGTTTTAGTGTTAAAATCCTCTTTGAATGATACTTTAAGTTTTTCTGGTGTTTTTATTATTTCAAGTGAAATTCGGATCAATTTGACAGTGTTTTGAGCAAAAAGAAGAAGAATTGAAGTTGCCCCATTGGACGCTAAATGCCAAGCTGGCGTTTAGCTTCAGCAACTCAGAATGGATTGGTGTGTTTTTGCCACTTTGGGTGCTAAACACCAAGCTGGCATTTAGCACCAGCAATTCATATCACAATTACACTCTTGGAGCATCTTTAGTTGGATTTAGCTTTTAGTTGTTATCTTATCATTTATTTTTGTAATTTTTATTTACAAATAAAATCTTTTAGGTTTAGGATTTATTATTTTATTTTAATTTTAAATCAAATTAGGTTAGATATAAAAGGAAAAAGATTCACCCTTTGGGGATAATCTCACTTCCGCATGTTTCACTTTTTGGAAACCTTGTTTTCTCTGTAAGTCATGAGCCACTAAACCTCCTTGGTTAAGGTTAGAAGCTCTGTTTATTTCTATGGATTAAGACTATTGCTTTTCTATTTTAAGTAATGTATTGATTCGGTTTCAAGGATTGCTTTCATTCTTCATCTTATGAATTTGGGTAGAAGGATAGTATAACCCTTTTTCTACATGTGTTCTTGTGATTCTCGATAGAGTTATCTCGCTTGAACAATAGCTTGAAAGAAAATTTCTCCTAAATTGCTAATTACTTGAACTAATCTGGATACGTAACATATAATCCGTTTAGCTTTGGGTAATTAGGATTTCTGTAGCCATAAACTAGAATTGCTCTTAACCCTCTAATCTAAATTAAATGACCAAGACATTGACGGTTAATTTGGGTTAGAGGAGACTAAATAGGGTTTAGTCAATTACAATTTACTGTGAAACGAATCTTGCATGATTAAAATAGTTAGTAAGAAAACTTAATCCGGAAGAATAAACAACTCTGAAACCTTAACTGCCTTCCATCATATATTTCACATCAACTTTATTGTTTGCTTTCCAATTCCCTGAATTTATTGTTTAATGTGTTTTACAACCATCAAAACACAACTTTTTGCTTGCTTGACTAAGTGAGTCATTTGACCATTGTTGCTCAGTCCATCAATCCTCGTGGGATCGACCCTCACTCACCTGAGGTATTACCTGATATGATCCGGTGCATTTACCAGTTAGTTTGTGGGTATTCAAAAATCCACATCACATGCCACGCCATAGACACGCCCTTGGCACGCCAGTATTGTCTTGTGTGGGCGTGTGGCTTTTGGCACGCCAGTCACACGCCATAATACACGCCCATGTTGGAGATAATTGGATGCTTCTCTGGAACATTGGTTTGACGTGTCACACCCTTGACATGCTAGGGACACGCCCAGAGGCACACCAGCATTACTTATGAGCGCGTGTGACCGTTGGCATGCTAGCCACATGCCATAGTACACTCCCTGCCTTGGTTGACCCGCTAGGTTCCCTGTCTTATTGGCCCAGTGTGCCATGCCGGGTGGCATGCCCGTGGCATGCCCTGCTTCCTTTCTTTCTTTTCATGCTCCTTGCTGTCCTTTTTCCTGAAATTTCATGCAAATCAAGTACTTAAAGTAGTGTCCTCTTAAATTCACAAAATGTCATTAATATCACAACATTTAATTGAAGACTTGCTTATTTCTAACAAAGACTACATAATAATTAAAGCAAATGATGCCAATCATCATAACACAAAATTTGAATCTTGCTTGTCCTCAAGCAAGCTAGAGTTATATACAATTGTTCTTACTCAAATATGATGCAAAGAAAGCTTGAGATCCAAATAAGGTAATCAAGAAAGAGAGATATAAATTGAGTATCTAATCATGCATGAAATTTATCAATTGTTGACCTTTCAAGTTGAAACTCTTAGAACTTTGAGGATCCTCATTAAAATCATGCCTCAAGAGACCTCTCTATAAGTTGTCACCTTAAAGTAGTAATTGCACTTTCTTTTCTTTTCTTAATATTTTTGCTCTTTGTTTTCTTTTCTTTAAACCGCTTGTTGCTTGACCACAACTGTTAATAATTTGTCTCAAGACGACTCTTTAAAGTAAGCTTTCAATTAGCACTCCCAAACCAGTTGGTTTTAGGGTACTGAGTGTTAAAACACCCCTAAGAATTTACTTTCTCAAGCCTTTCTTCTTGACACAATTTCATCAGGAGCATTTACTAGGATATCAACTCTTTGAGTTTTTATTTCTTTCTTATTCTTTCTAGTTAATTGATGCTCAGAGCTTTGGGCCACATTTCTTTTCTTTTCTTGTGCTACTACTTCTTGGTTATATTGATATTTGAGGATATCTTTAGCATTTTTCTCTATGTCTTGCTCTGTCTTATTGTTTTACTATCAAGTCACAACTTCTCAAACTTCATTCTATGGTCATATACTCAATCTATATTTTTTTTTGGTTATTCTTTCTCTAGACTTAAGCTTCCTTTCTTTTTCTTTAGAACAATCCTTTCTACAACTCTTCTCTTTGAATAAGAACAAGCAATTTTCATTCATTGAATTGAAAAACACACACATGAAGAATTAAAATTCTCATACTGGTCAAAACATAAAGATAACACTAAAAAAACCTAGAGACACACACTTAAAGCAATCATGCATAATAAGCAACAATTTATAGAAAGATTAATAAGACTCCCAGATTATAGTGTTGAAACCACATGAAGGAACTTGACCACCTTGGTTGCTGCTGATCTTTCACTCCTTATCCTCATCATTGTCTTCTTCTTGTGCTAGTTCCTTTCCTTTTGATGAGTTAGCTCTTGTTGATGGATCTCCAATATTTCTTCCTAATATTGTTCCCTCGTGGCCTTATTGGCTTTGTCTTAGTTTCCAGAATCCAAATCTTTCCATTGTGCTTCTTACCTTTTCTTCATGACTCCTTACAACCTCCACTTGAGCTTGCTATAGTTCCCCCATTACCTGCTCAAATGGTGCAATCTTTGGATTCAGATCTGGTATTACTGCACAGAGGTAATTCAGCTTGGCCTGGGTATTGATATCATATTCTCTTCTATTTATGTCCCTGGCCTCTTGAAATACTCTGAATTCTAGAAAATTTCTATCTTGCACTGCTTGGTACTCCATGATTCGGTTGAGGGATCTTTGGATTTGGTCCCAATTGAAATTGCTCTCACTTGAGGCTTGTGGTCCTTGAAATTATGGCTTCGCACTTGGTCCTTCTTGATGTTGAGGTGGTGGTGGTGGTAGCAACTGAAGAGGCTGTGGAATGATCTTTTGAGCTCTTGCTCTTTGAAGTGGGTTGACAGCTACTATCTTCTCTATCTTCTTTGCAGTGATTGGTCGCTCTATTTCCACTAAAGCTTCATTATCCTCCATTATTACTCCATCTTCATTGCACAAAAGTTGGATGATGCTTGGAAAAGCAAGCCTTGTGGCTCTTCATGCTTGATTATGTTGTAAATGAGGACAACCCTCTCAACCAGCCTCTTCCCAGTGGGTACAAATCCCTCCTTCTTAGTTGATTAGGTCTTCTGTTCATACCCTGAGTCGAGCTATCCGACTTGGGATGATTGGAGATAAAGTGACCGACCTCTTCAGGTCAGACTATCCGACCTCTCTCCAAAAGAGGTCGGCCAAATTGACAGAAAAGCCCAAAAAGGGCCCAACTCAAGGAACACAGCCCAAATCCAAAGGTGGCTCAAGCCTACAGAGAGAAGGGCGGTTCCATTGAAGATAAGCTGACCTCACCCAAAGATAAGATAAGATAAGATAAGATAACTAACTTATCTTATCCAAGAAGGTCACTTCTCACCATTATAAATACACTGGAGCACCTAGGTATAACTCATACTCTGATTCTACTAAAAACCTGTTTAATACCCATGCTAACTTAAGCATCGGAGTCTCTTGCAGGTACCCCCCACCCTCCGGTGACCAAGGATTAGAAGTGCAGCCAATGCAACGAGTCGGACACAACGGCTCCGGCCGCCACCAGCTAGCCGAACACGTCATCTCCGACCAGTACAGAAGATCTCATCCGAGATCGACTTACAGTTTCAAGTAACCCTCGGAACATTGGCGCCATTGCCGGGGAACCTGGAAGTCATCCCATCACCATGGCGGACGAACAGGATAACAACCACAATTCAGATTTAGAGGATAGAACGCCGCACAAAAACACGGGTGCCACACCAAAGGTCACTCCAGAATCTAACAGAGACAAAAACTGATCACATCCGGGAGTAATAGAAGCCCTTCACGATCGCCTAAAGCAACTCGAAAAAGAAAGCCAGTACCAGCAAGAAGTCGGCAAGGATCTACGGAGAGAGGTAAGGCGACGCCGTGAATTAGAAGATAAACTTCTATAACTTGAAGCCGATCTCAAAGCAAAGACTACCCGGACCACCCCTGAAGACAACTCTCGCAAAGATCAGGATCCATTCACTAGGGAAATCATGAAGACTAAAATCCCTAAGGACTTCAAACTTCCGGATATGACTTTATATGATGGCACTACAGATCCCAACCATCACCTCAGCAACTTCAGAAGCAGAATGTACCTCACCGACGCCCCAGACGCCGTTCGCTGCAAAGCTTTTCCAACGACTCTCACGAAGACAGCACTTAGATGGTTCGACAACCTACCTCCAAAGTCCATCTCCAATTTTGACGACCTGGCCAAAAAATTCCTGGCCAGATTCTCCATTCAAAAAGACAAGGCTAAGCACGCCCCCAGTCTACTAGGTATCAAGCAAGGAGAGCGGGAAAGTCTCCGCAACTACATGGAAAGATTCAACAAAACGTGCCTAGACATACAAAACTTACCAACAGAGGCTACCGTCATGGGCCTCATCAACGGCCTACGAGAAGGACCCTTCAGCCAATCTATATCAAAGAGATATCCCACATCCCTAGACGAGGTACAAGAGCGGGCAGAGAAGTACATCAACATGGAAGAAAATTTTTGACTTGGAGAAGCCTCGAAATCCGGTTTCACCTATCGAGATAAAGATAAAGAATCCAAGAAGTAGGAAGATCGAACGGGCAAAAAAATCAAAAAGTATCATAATTACACCCCTCTTCGGGTGTCACTTGTGGATATCTACAAAGAAGTCTGTAACACAGAAAAGATACCCCCAGCTTGACCACTCAAAGGCAAAAAAAGAGGAGGAAATCGGAACGAGTACTGTGAATATCATCGGGTCCGAGGACATTCCACCAACGGGTGCTTCGACTTAAAAAATATCATAGAAAAGTTAGTAAGGGAAGGAAAACTAAATCGGTATCTAGCCACTCGAGATGATGAACAAAGAAAGAGACGAAGAGATGAAGACGTCGGACAAGCTGAGCGATCACCTCGCACGCCAGAAAGACATGTCCATATGATACACGGAGGATTTGCAGGAGGTGGAATCTCCAAATCATCCCACAAAAGATACCTCAAAGAAGTATATCATGTCGAAGGGAAGGAGGAAGCACCCAACATCCCTGCAATCACGTTCACCAAAGAAGACGCATCCGGTATCATCTCAGGACACGACGATCCCATGGTCATCACCATCATACTGGCAAATGCCAATCTCCACCGCACATTAGTACACCAAGGGAGTTCTGCCGACATCTTATTCAAAAATACTTTCGACAAACTCGGCCTTGAAGAAAAAGAGCTTAGAGCATACCCGAACAGCCTGTTCGGACTGGGAGATACCCCAGTACAACCACTGGGATACGTGTCACTACACACAACCTTCGGAAAAAGGAATCAGTCCAGAACGCTCAAGATAGACTACATCATGGTTGACGTGAGTTCAGCCTACAATGCCTTAATAGGTCGAACAACACTAAACCAACTCAGCGCAATAGTCTCAACTCCACATCTATGCATGAAATTCCCAACTCCAGAAGGGATAGCTACAATAAAAGCAGATGAAAAGATGGCACGCCGCTGTTATAATGAAAGTCTAAACCTCAGAGACAGAGGAGAAGAGTTCCATACAATTGAGCTTGGTGGAATTCAGAGACGAGAAGAACTCCGCCCACAGCCCGAAGGTGGAATAGAGAAAGTTCAGATCGGAGACACTGATGAGAGAACTTTTGCGTGGTCTAGAAATTTACGGATAAATCCTCGTTGCAAGTATAGTTTCTAAACCTTTAAAAGTCCTTTCATACAAACGTTTTGGTTGTTTGACGTCGGAGATTTTTGCCAGTAAAGAATTTCATAAAAACAGTCGCGTTGTAGATATAGCTCTAAACAAACAAAAATCCCCTTCGTACAAACGTTTTGGTTGTCACAAGTAACAAACCCCTTAATAATTGATAACCGAAGTATTTAAACCTCGGGTCGTCTTCTCAAGGAACTGCAGGGAAGTATGTTCTTATTATTGGATGTAAAGGTTGTAAATCGGGGTTGAGAGTGAGGAATAAATATGACAAATAATTTAAATGGCAGTCAAAATAAATAAATACTGTAAAGCAAACTTTTGGCAAGGTATGAGAAATTAGAGGTCCTATCCTAGTTATCCTTATCAATGATGATGAGAATTGAATCTTAATTCCACTTTGTTAACCTTTACTAAGATAAAAGAAGGTCAAGGGATTAATTGGTTTGATCTTCGGATCCTATTTATTTCCTAAGAAAAGATTGGGATTATAGAAGTTCAATTCAATTAACAAAGATAACAATTATCAATCATGTTGAGTTTGATAACTCCTGAGTTACTAATTTCTTAACCAAAATCAAAAGGAGAAAAGTAAATCTACTGGAATAAAAATGTCTTCAAAATAAAAGCAATAATAGCATAAATAAAAGAAAGCAATATTAAACTGAAATACCTCAAATAGCATTAATTCAAAAGAGTAATCTGTAACATGGAAGAATTCATAAATCAAATTGCAAAGTAAATAATCATCTAAAGTATTGGGATGAACAAAAGTGAAAGGGAAGCTTAAAGTAAAGGAACATTAAACCTGGGATCGAGAGTTACTCCTAAAGAGAGAAATCCTAAATCCTAATCCTAAAAGAGAGAGAGAATCTCTCTCTAAACTAAATCTAAATCATGAAAAGTAACTAATTGGCGAGCTCTCCCTGAATGGATGCATTCCCTCACTTCATAACCTCTGGTCTATGCCTTCTGGACTTGGATTTGGGCCAAAAAGGGCTTCAGAAAGTGCTGGGAGCATTTTCTGCAATTTCTGGTGCGTGGCCTCTGTCACGCGTCCGCGTGGGTCACGCGGTCGCGTCATTCGGAGCTTTTCTTGTCACGCGGTCGCGTCAGTCATTGATGCCAGGGCATTTTGGCCAGTTTCACTGACCTTTTCTTTACTGTTTTTAGGTTAGCTTCATGCATTTTCTTAGAAAATAAGCTAGTTTTGGGTAGATATTCACTTATATCTTGATTCAAGCATACATGTTGCACTTTACATGATTTCATGAGGATTTTGCATGAATTTAATGACAAATTGGATGTTGCATTTCCTATGACTTGGACTAGAACTTTGATACACTTTATTGCTTGATTTCAGGACAAAGGAAGCAAGGAAGAACCACGTTAGCATCTACGTTAATCTAACTAACGTGACCTCTAACGTGGAATGGGAGCTAACTTGCAAAGTTAATGAGAAAAGTAATCACCAATAACGCCCTCGAAGCCATCATAACCCACGTTAAGAGTCACGTTAACTAAGTTAACGTGAACTCTAACGTGGAAGAAAGAAAATGGAGCCAACGTTAGTGACACTTACCTTTGTCACTAACGTTGGACCAAGCTCATAAGTGGCCACGTTAAGGGTCACGTTAACTTAGTTAACGTGGACTCTAACGTTAAGAAGCAAAAAGAGAAGCCAACGTTAGTGACATTCACCTTTGTCACTAACTTTGGCCAAGCCTCATTAAGCCACGTTAACTCCCACGTTAACTTAGTTAACGTGGAAGCTAACATGGAGATAGCATGTGATCGCCAACGTTAGTGACACCTACCTTTGTCACTAACGTTGGAATGAACCCACACAAGCCACTATGAGCCACGTTAACTCCCACGTTAACTTAGTTAACGTGGAAGCTAACATGGATAAGAGAATGATGAGCCAACGTTAGTGACACTTACCTTTGTCACTAACGTTGGAGATGGCTAGCATTGCTACGTTAGAAGCCACGTTAACCTAGTTAACGTGAACTCTAACGTGGGAAATAGGGGCACATTGGAACGTTAGTGACAAAGGTAAGTGTCACTAACGTTCTCGAAGGATTAGTAAGCTAACGTTAAGAGCCACGTTAACTAAGTTAACGTGGACTCTAACGTAATAAAGGGGGAGGCTTCTCAACGTTATTGGGAAAGGTAAGTCCCAATAACGTGTGCGAAGGACCAAGAGGCAAAGTTAGCGGTAACGTTTGTGCCACTAACGTTGAGGTTAACGTGGCTCATACTTGGGTGAGGAACGTTAGTGAAAAAGGTGATTGTCACTAACATTCTCGAACCACAGTTTCACTTAATGTTAACACCACTAACATCCTGAGCCAAGGTCTCTACCCACTTCACATTTTCTCTCTGCAAGTAAAGCTAAGCCCAAAGAAGAAGAGAACTACTTCAAATTCAAGATCCAAAGGCCCATACCCAAGACTTGAAGAGCCAACTAGAAGATCAGAAGAGTAGTATATATAGGAGTATCTTTGAATTAGTTGAGGAGAGCTGGAAACTTTAGGGAGCCTTTGGCATAGAACTACTCTCTGTATTTACTTTCTCTACACTTCTAGTTTTTCTTTCATCATGTATTCTCCATCTTTGTTTTCATTTTCCAGAGCTATGAACAACTAAACCCCTTTCATTGGGTCAGGGAGCTCTGTTGTAATTTGATGGATCAATATTAGTTTTCATTCTTCTTCTTCTATCTTTTCTCTTGATTTTACTAGAAAGCTTTCGATCTTCATCCAATTGGGTAGTTATCTTGGAAAAGAAGCTATTCAAACTTGGATCTCTTCTGAACCTTGAAAGAGGAATGAAGAGATCATGCTAGAAATGCTTTCTCATGCTGGACCAAATTAGGTTTGGATGGATATGTGACTATAATCCTTCCAACACATGGTTTGGGAAATGCATGTCGTATAATTAGTGACCATACTTCATCTCTTCTCATGAGCAATTGACTAAGGAATTGGCTATTGATCAAGATTTGAGAGATTGAATTGCTAGGAATTGTAATTCAATCACTTAAGATTGCCAAGGAGATCAATGAATGCATTGATTAAGGAAGAGATGAAAATGAACTTGATCCGGAGAATGCAACATCTCCCAAGCCCAATGAACTCCCCATTTCTGATCTTACCCATTCTCTTTAATTTCTGTCGTTTACTTTTATGAGCAATTACCCCATTCCCATTTAAGATTCTGCAATTTACTTTCCGCCATTTACATTCAGCTCTTTATTTCTAGCAGTTACTGTTTCTGCTATTTACTTTCCCGCCATTTAATTTTCTGCAATTCTCAACTCAACTTCTGGTTCGCTCAACTAGAACATTCCTTTAATTAAAGTTGCTTGATCAATCAATCTCTGTGGGATTCGACCTCACTCTATTGTGAGTTTTTACTTGACGACAAATTCGGTACACTTGCTGCAGGAAATTTGTTACGAGACAAGTTTTCCGTGCATCAGTCATTCGGCCGCGTCATATGTATTTTGCTTAAGGCGCGCGGTCGCTCAGTCATGCGGCTACGTCGCTGTTGATTCGCGCTTGGCATGCGTCCGCGTCGCCCATGCGATCGCGTGGATGCCAGTTTCTCCAAAAACTCCATTTTGTGCTTTCCTTCCATTTTTTGTATGTTTCCTTTCCATCCTTTGAGTCATTCCTGCCTTAGAAGATCTGAAAATACTCAACACACTAATCACGGCATTGAATGGAAATAAAGGTAATTAAAATAATTAATTTTAAAGCATAGGAAACATGTTTTTCACATACATCACATAATAAGGAAGGAAAAGTAAAACCATGCAATTAACATGAATAAGTGGGTGAAGGATTGAGTAAATCACTCAAACTAAGCACAAAATATATCATAAAATATGGGTTTATCATTGTCACAAGTAACAAACCCCTTTTAAAATTGATAACCGAGTATTTAAACCTCGAGTCATCTTCTCAAGGAATTGCAGGGAGGTATGTTCTTATTATTGGTTATGAGTCTTGTAAATTAGGGGTTTTAGAAAGTAAGGAAGCAGTATGTTGAATGATAAGAAAAATAAAATAATAATAATAAAATAAACTCTTGGCAAGGTATTATAACTGGAAGTCCTATCCTGGTTATCCTTATCAACTGTAATGAGAATTAGATTTTTCTCCCACTTTGTTAACCCCTAACTGTGAAGGTAAGTTAAGTGGATGAATTAATTTTTATTCCTCAGATCCTAGTCTTTCCTTGGGAAAAGTTAGAGTTATTGGTACTCGAATTAATTCTTGAAGAATTCTAATTTTCAATCAACAATGAGTTTGATAACCCAAGAGTCACCAATTATTTAACCAAAGCCAAAAGGGAAGAAAGTCTACTTGAATGAAAATAATTTGGATAAACAGAGAGCATTAATAAATTAAAGAGAGCAATCATAAGTCTGAAATACCTCGAATTATATTAAATAAAATATTCAAATCTTAACATGGATATTTATAAATTAAATTAGGAAAATAAATAAAAAGAACATTGAACCTGGGATTGAGAGTCACTCCTAAAACTAAGAGAAATCCTAAATCCTAATCCTAAGAGAGAGGAGAGAACCTCTCTCTCTAAAAACTACATCTACTCCTAAAATTGTGAATGTGAAAGCTTTTTTTTTTGAATGAATAGATTCTCCCACTTTATAGCCTCTAATCTGTATTTTCTGGGCTGCAAACTGGATCAGAAACAGCCCAAAAATTGCTGGAGAGGAAATCTGCCACGCTGGTTTTTTGTCACTGCGACGCGTCCGCATGGATCACGCGGTCGTGTCGCCTAGCGTCAGGACAACTATGGCATATTATATATCAAATCGAAGCCCGAAGGTTAGCTTTCCAACGCAACTGGAATCGCGTCGTTTGGACCTCTGTAGCTCAAGTTATGACTGTTTGAATGCAAAGAGGTCAGGCTGACAGCTTTGCAGTTCCTTCAACTTCTTGTATTCCTTCTGCTTTTGCGTGCTTCCTTTCCATCCTCTGAGCCATTCCTGTCCTATAAACTCTGAAATCACTTAACACACATATCAAGGCATCTAATGGTAATAAAAGAGGATTAATATTAGTAAATATATGGCCAAAGAAGCACATTTTTAATCATAGCACAAAATCAGGAAGGATAATGTAAACTCATGCAAATAGTATGAATAAGTGGGTAAAGAGTTGATAAAATCCACTCAATTGAGCACAAGATAAACCATAAAATAGTGGTTTATCAACCTCCCCACACTTAAACATTAGCATGTCCTCATACTAAGCTCAAGAGAAGCTATAAAGATGAAGAGGAATGTAAGAAAGTATGAAATGCAACCTATCTATATGAATGCAACTACATGCAAAATGATTCTACCTACTTGGTTAAAAGTAAACAAATCCTTCAAGAAGAAATATGAACTGGATTTTACTAATTCAAATCATGAAAATGGAGTACAAATAGACTTGCAAGAAGAAAATAGCTCATGAAAGCAGGGAACAAGGAATTGAACATCGAACCCTCACTGGTAGTGTATACACTCTAATCACTCAAGTGTTTTAGGTTCGATTCTCTCAATTCTCCACTAACCTTGCTTTCTAAGGCTTGCTCTTCATCTAACAATCAACATAAATTTAATGCACAGATACACATATCAAGAGGTCCTTTAAGGGTTGTAATGGGGTTAGGGTCAAGGTAGGATTGTATTTGGTCAAGTGGACTAAAATCTGAATCCTTAATTAACTTAAACTTTTTACCTAACTTTAAACAATCCATGTAATCATAATACCACATCTAACTATCCATTAACCATGTTTTCCACATATTCATGCATTCTAATTTCAAGTACAGTACATATGCATTGCTTTCACCATTTACTTTGGGGCATTTTGTCCCCTTTTTGCTTAATTGCTCTTCTTTTTTTTCTCACTTCTTTATATATATATATATATATTTCTTTTATTTTTCTCAATGCATATGATTAAGATATTGAATGCATGAATCATGTTCTAAACATTTCTTTCATATTTTCATAAAGATATATAATACCCAATTCTTAAACCAATTGTTTCCAAATCCACTTTTTCCCGCACTTAATTCATGAGCACTTTCACTAGTCTAAGCTAACCAAGGATTCAATTTAAGGACATTATTGTTTTTCGCTTAGAGTTAATGCTGTGCTAAAGTAAAGAACAAAGGGGTAAAATAGGCTCAAATTGGTTTGCAAAGGATAATGAAAGGTAAGGCCATATGGGTATGTAAGCTTAGTGAAACAAAGGCCTCAATCATGTAAGCGCATGCATACATCAAACCATGGAAATATAGGATTAAGCAAGACAATTATCACAATTTTAGAGAGAAAAACACACACCAAAAATAAATTATTGGTTGATAAAATGCAACCAATTCAAATAGGCTCAAAAAATCTCACAGGTTTTGTGTGTTCGAGCTCTAAACCATGTTCCAGTATAATATTTTTTCAAACAAGTGTAATATTAAATTTTATTCAAATTAGTGAAATGCTCTAAAAGGTTTCTTGAAAAAGAAAATATTACTTCAACCAAGTGGTAAAATATGCACAAAAATCAAACAAACATGCAAATACAACAACTAACAAGGAAAATAAACCATTGGTATTGATAAAGAAGAGTGACTAACCCATGGAGATCGGTACCGACCTCCCCACACTTAAAGATTGCACCGTCCTCGGTGCATGCTAAGATGTACATGTGGACGGGCTGCTCCAATTGCTGTCTTTCTCTATAGATTGTGCAGATTGACTTGCCTATCTCTCCAGTTAGAAGCTTTCCCTTTTCCTTCCTCGGTGGCCATCCTGAAAGAAGAGAAAAAGAAGGAAAGTAACCCAAAAATAAAGATAAGAACATAAATAAAATATGGGTGTTAAATGCCAAATAATAAGGGTCTCATTTATATGGAAGCTTCAACATGTACGTGAGAAAATAATAGAAGCACATGGCATACCAATGGTGCAAAATTTGCAACAATGGGGAAGAGAGTGGGGAAGGAGAGATAATATAAATTCATGTCAATGCAAAAGTAATACAGATATAAAAGATTGGCATTGATTTAAATAATATTACTTAATTAGAATTAAACAAGTCACTAAGCACCAAGAAAATACCAGAAAAGATGTAACAGTTGAATAAGAACATTTGAACACCAATGGAAAAATAATAAATTTAGAAAAGAAAATAAAAATATGCACAAAATTAAAATACAATGAATGAAATATGCAAATAAATTAAGTAAAATAGAATGAAGGTGAAAAAGAATGAGAAGTGAAAGAAAGAAAGAAGAAGTAAGTAAGAAAGGAGGGAGGAAAAATTAGGATTGGGGAAGAAAAGATAAGATAAGTGGTAAATCAGGGAAGCTGTGCGGCGCAATCGACGCGGTCGCGCGACTTGCGCTTATACTGATTGACGTGGTCGCGTCGGTCACGCGGTCGCGTGACCCGTTTTATGTTACTGGCGTGAGGGCAGCCTCGCACTCGCACAACTCTCTGTTCAAAATCATTAGTTGCCGAATATTGGATGACGCGATCGTGTGGGGCATGCGATCGCGTGAGTGGTCTTATTTCCAATATGACGCGGACGCGTGGGGCACGCATTCGCGTGGGAGGGCTTGGGCTTCCAGCACGAGTCCAGCCCAATTCCAGCTCAACTTTCGGTCATACACCTTTTTACATCGATTTACAGGGCCACGCGGTCGCGTGGGGGACGCGGACGCATGGGAGGCTCTTTTGCCACATGACGCGGTCGCGTGGGGTCAAATTATGCTAAAGGCGCGCCTCCAGCGACGCTCTCGCATGACTTTCTGTTCAATTCTTTTCTTCCTAATGCATTGGCGACGCGGACGCGTCAGCGACACTGCTGCGTCGCGTGCATGCTTTTTTTTTAAATCTAAAAAAGTGCAGAATGCAGTGTTAATATGAATGTGATGCAAAACTCCAGGTTCAATATAATAAAATAAAATAAAACTCGAAAACAAATAAAACTAAATAAAAGTGAAAAAGGAACGATCATACCATGGTGGGTTGTCCCCCACCTAGCACTTTTAGTTAAAGTCCTTAAGTTGGACATTTGGTGAGCTTCCTGTTATGGTGGCTTATGCTTGTATTCATCCAGGAATCTCCACCAATGTTTGTGATTCCAATGTTTGGAATTCCAGTAGCCTTCGGGATCCCAAACTAGGCGCAGAAAGCCTTCAAGCAAGTTAAAGCAAGTGACAAGGCCCCAAGAGTGTTGATTTCTAGACTGAATTCCGGGGTCCCAAACCTTGCTTTTGCACCCGTCTTCTTGTTGATCATTATGATTCCATCCGGGTGGCAAGCAATTTGAATTCTCACTAAAGCGGCCAAACAACTTCCTAGACCCATTCAGTTGAGCTCTACACCAACCCTTGCATTTAAACTTTGAGCTTCCAACCATAATGAACCTTGCAGGACAATTCTTACCACTGACCATCTTTCTCTTACTCTTTATGCCACAAAGAGCTCTAAGTTGACCATCCGTCTCCAGTAGCCCATATTCAAGTGGAATTAGAAAGCTAAGGGATATGAATTTTACCCACTTGAATGTTGTGAAGGATGATGGCAACTTAGGGGGAGGGGTCTCCAATAACTTTGGCAAAGTAATATCAAGCTCCACTCCCCTGTGCTCTTCTTTGACAACTTCCACCTCTTTGCAAACTTCTTTAATTTCAACCTCTTCCTCTTGGTAGCTTTCTTCCAATTCAATCTCTTCTTCATTACTTACCAAGGGCATGGGAGGCTGTGCTTCTTCTTCTATAATCTCCATCTCTTGACCGACCTCTTCCAAGTCCTTGATCATGATATGCCTTGGAGGTTGTACACCCTCCTTAGCATCAATTTCAATCGCCTTGGAAGGAGGTTCTATGTCTTGACTTTCCCATGGAGGTTCAGCATCTCCTAAGTCTTCAACCACTTCTTCCTCTGCAACTATTATGGCTTCCTCCACTTCTTCCAATACAAAGCCATGTTCCTCATTGTCCACCGAAGTTTCTAGTGTTTCCTTCATGCTTTGCTCTTCTTTTGATTCTCCACATGTAGCCATGGGAGTTCTTTAAGTGCTCAGATATTGGGAAGCTATTATATTTACGAACTCGCCTAAGGCGGCCGCAAAATTTAGCACACTCTTATTCATCCTTTCTTGCCTTTGAAGAATAACACTAAGTCTGTCATCCATTGGAGGTTGGGGTGGATATGAGGATTCATTGGTTGGGAGAGAGGGTTCATAATAGGAAGGTGGTTCATTTTGATAATGATATGGAGATGGTGAATATTGAGGTGGTGGTTCATGAGAGTAGTTGTGTTGGAAAGGTGGTGGTTCTGTGTATGGTTCATTTGGCTCCTAAGGTGGTTGGTATGGTGGATACGGGTTAGGGTCATATGGAGGTGATTGGCGGAAAGGGGCTTGTGAGTATGGTGGTCCGAAGTCATGTTGAGGAAAGGGTTCATAGGCATATGGTGGTGGTTGTTGATAGTCCATTGGAGGTGGTTGTCGCCAAGAGGGTTGATCAAATCCTTGTGGCTCCTCCCATCTTTGATTGGTCCAACCTTGATGCCTGTTCTCATTGTAATTTCTTCTTCCTGCAATATAATTGTAACCAGACTCATAGCCAAATGGGTGAGAGTTCATAGTAGTAGGAGAAAATAAAAACAAAAACTAATAAAAAGATAATATTTTGAAAAAGATATGATTTTTGAAAAAGGATAAGAAAAGATTTTGAAAAAGATATGATTTAAAAAAAATATTTGATTTTTAAAAATAAGAATGATAAGAATTTTTTTTAAATATTTACAATAACCAATAATAAGGCACACGTTTGCAATTCCCCAGCAATGGCGCCATTTTGATGAGATGAACTTTTGCGTGGTCTAAAAATTTGCGGATAAATCCTCGTTGCAAGTATAGTTTCTAAACCTTCAAAAGTCCTTTCATACAAACGTTTTGGTTGTCACAAGTAACAAACCCCTTTTAAAATTGATAACCGAGTGTTTAAACCTCGGGTCGTCTTCTCAAGGAATTGCAGGGAGGTATGTTCTTATTATTGGTTATGAGTCTTGTAAATTAGGGGTTTTAGAAAGTAAGGAAGCAGTATGTTGAATGATAAGAAAAATAAAATAATAATAATAAAATAAACTCTTGGCAAGGTATTATAACTGGACGTCCTACCCTAATTATCCTTATCAACTGTAATGAGAATTGGATTTTTCTCCCACTTTGTTAACCCCTAACCATGAAGGTAAGTTAAGTGGATGAATTAATTTTTTTTCCTCAGATCCTAGTCTTTCCTTGGGAAAAGTTAGAGTTATTGGAACTCGAATTAATTCTTGAAGAATTCCAATTTTCAATCAACAATGAGTTTGATAACTCAAGAGTCACCAATTATTTAACCAAAGCCAAAAGGGAAGAAAGTCTGCTTGAATGAAAATAATTTGGATAAACAGAGAGCATTAATAAATTAAAGAGAGCAATCATAAGTCTGAAATACCTCGAATTATATTAAATAAAATATTTAAATCTTAACATGGATATTCATAAATTAAATTAGGAAATTAAATAAAAAGAAAATTGAACTTGGGATTGAGAGTCACTCCTAAAACTAAGAGAAATCCTAAATCCTAATCTTAAGAGAGAGGAGAGAACCTCTCTCTCTAAAAACTACATCTACTCCTAAAATTGTGAATGTGAAAGATTTTTTTTGAATGAATGGATTTTCCCACTTTATAGCCTCTAATCTGTATTTTCTGGGTCGCAAACTGGATCAGAAACAACCCAAAAATCGCCGGAGAGGAAATCTGCCACGCTGGTTTTTCGTCACTGCGACGCGTCCACATGAATCACGCGGTCGCGTCGCCTAGCTTCATGACAACTATGGCATATTATATATCAAATCGAAGGCCCGGACGTTAGATTTCCAACGCAACTGGAACCGCGTCGTTTGGACCTCTGTAGCTCAAGTTATGACTGTTTGAATGCAAAGAGGTCAGGCTGACAGCTTTGCAGTTCCTTCAACTTCTTGTATTCCTTCTGCTTTTGCATGCTTCCTTTCCATCCTCTGAGCCATTCCTGCCCTATAAACTCTGAAATCACTTAACACACATATCAAGGCATCTAATGGTAATAAGAGAGGATTAATATTAGCAAATATAAGGCCAAAGAAGCACATTTTTAATCATAGCACAAAATCAGGAAGGAGAATGTAAACTCATGCAAATAGTATGAATAAGTGGGTAAAGAGTTGATAAAATCCACTCAATTGAGCACAAGATAAACCATAAAATAGTGTTTTATCAGACACCTCGGACAAAACGACTAACATTGGCACGATTCTGAAAGGAGAGGCAAAGGAATCACTAGTACAGTTCTTACGAGATAATGTCGATCTTTTCGCATGGAAAGCTGCAGACATGCCAGGCATAGACCCCAAGCTAATGTGCCACAAATTGGCGGTCTATCCAGGATCTCGGCCGGTACAGCAGAGACGAAGAAAACTCAGACCATAATGATCCCAAGCTGTGGAAGAACAGGTACAAGCACTAGTGGAGGCAGGATTCATAAGAGAAGTCAAGTACCCACTATGGCTAGCTAACATCGTCTTGGTGAAAAAATCAAACGGGAAGTGGCGAATGTGCAGCGACTACACCGACCTCAACAAAGCCTGCCCAAAAGTTCCTTATCCACTCCCAAGTATCGACACCCTGGTAGATGCTTCCTCCGAATATAGATACCCCTCCTTTATGGATGCATATTCCGGATACAACCAAATTCCCATGTATCCACCAGATCAAGAAAAGACCTCGTTTTTAATGCCAAAAGCAAATTACTACTACATTGTGATGCCTTTCGGCCTCAAGAATGCAGGAGCTACTTATCAAAGGCTAATGAATAAAGTCTTTTCAGATCATATCGGAAAAATCATGGAAGTATACGTGGACGACATGTTAATAAAGACACAAAGCCAAGAAACATTATTGTCCGACTTGGCCCAAGTATTCCATACTATAAGGAAGCATGACATACGACTCAATCCCACAAAGTGCACCTTTGCAGTAGAAGCAGTCAAATTCTTAGGTTTCATGCTCACACAAAGAGGAATTGAAGCAAATCCAGACAAATGCCAGGCCATACTCAACATGAAGAGCCCGACTTGTGTTAAAGAGGTACAACAACTCAACGGGAGATTGGCAGCCTTATCCAGATTCTTAGCAGAATCAGCAATAAGATCTCTCCCCTTTTATGCCACTTTAAAGAAAGGAAAAAAGTTCGAATAGACAACAGAATGCGAGCAAGCCTTCCAGGATTTCAAAAACTTCCTGGGACAACCGCCTATCCTAACTCGACCTCGAGAGGAAGAACCACTCGTATTATATCTTGCAGTAGGAAGTCAGGCAGTAGCCTCAGCACTGGTTTGAGAGGATGACAAAGAGCAACAGCCTGTATATTTCATCAGTAAAGCGCTGCAGGGATCCGAGCTGAACTACCAAAAAATAGAAAAATTCGCCTACACTCTCATACTAACATCTCGACGACTTCGCCCATACTTCCAGGCCCACACCATTAAGGTTCGGACCAACCAGCCCATAAAGGGGATACTGCAAAAAATAGATCTAGCAGGTAGAATTTTACAATGGGCAGTCGAGTTATCCGAGTTCGACCTCCAATACGAAGCTCGGACAGCCATCAAATCACAATACTTGGCCGACTTCATTGCAGAATTCACAGATACCCGGGAAACCCCCACAGAATAGAATATCTACGTGGACGGGTCTTCAAATAAGACTGGAAGCGGCACAGGTGTGATAATAGAAAGCAACCAAGGAACCCAAGTTGAGCTTTCCCTCAAATTTGGGTTCCTGGCCTCAAACAACCAGGCAGAATATGAGGCGTTACTAGCTGGTTTGAAGCTGGCTAAGGAGGTTGGAGCTCAAAAACTCAACATCTTCAGCGACTCACAAGTAGTCACCTCACAGATAACAGGGAGTTACCAAGCCAAAGATCCCACCATGAAAAAGTATTTGGATATAACCAAAGAACAGCTCGGATAACTCGGGAAATATAAGATCTGTCACATACCTCGCGAACAAAATGCCTGAGCTGATGCACTCTCAAAGCTAGCCAGCACCAAACCAGGGGACAACAATAGAAGCCTCATCCAGGAAATGCTACAAAACCCGTCAATCTCAGAAGTAGAAAAAGTCCTGGCTATAACAAGTCAAGATCAAGGATGGATGACCCCCATAATTAATTACCTCAAAAAAGAAACACTCCCCACAAATGAGAAGGAAGCAAAAAGGTTAAAACGGGAGGCTCAGTACTACACCATCATAAACAACACCCTATACAAAAGAGAGATTTCAATACCATTGTTAAAATGTGTGCCAAGGGAAGTTTTAGAGGAAGTACACAGCGGTATTTGTGGAAATTATCTCAGGGCACAAGCTCTCACCAAAAAGGTACTTCGGGCGGGATTTTACTGGCCAACTCTATAAAAGGAAGCTACAGAATTTGTAAAGATATGTCCCCCATGCCAGAAACATGCCAACTTTCACATCGCCCCGCCAGAAGAAATCATCAGCGTAACTTCGCCTTGGCCATTTGCAAAATGGGGACTCGATCTTCTCGGACCCTTTCCCCAGGGGTCAGGACAAGTCAAATTCCTCATAGTCGGAGTAGACTATTTCACAAAGTGGATTGAGGCAGAGCCTCTAGCCAATGCCACTTCTCAAAGAAGCCAGAGATTCCTATATAGGAACATTGTCACAAGGTTCGGGGTTCCATACTCCATCACCACAGACAATGGCACTCAATTCACAGATGCAGGCTTCAGGAAATTAGTAGCCGACTTGAACATAAAGCACCAGTTCACATCCGTCGAACATCCTCAAGCCAATGGGCAAGCTGAAGCTGCCAACAAAGTCATATTGGCTGGGTTGAAACGGAGATTGCAAGATGCGAAGGGAGCTTGGGCTGAAGAACTTCCACAGGTCCTATGGGCATATCGAACCACGCCACATTCCACCACAAACGAATCACCGTTCTGATTAGCGTATGGAGTGGAGGCAATGATCCCAGTAGAGGTCGAGGAAGGGTCCCCTAGAGTGGTCCACTACAATGAACATGCCAACTCTCAGCTTCAAAGAGAAGAGCTCGACCTACTTCCAGAAATCCAAGAAAGATCTCGGATCAAGGAAGAAGCGCTAAAGCGCCAAATGGCTTCGAGGTATAATCAGAGGGTAGTGCCAAGAAGTTTTGCTGAGAATGATCTCATCCTAATCCGAAATGATATTGGAACAACTCGACCTAGAGAAGGAAAGCTGGCAGCAAACTGGAAAGGACCCTACTGAGTTACAGAAGTACTTGGAAAGGGCTACTACAGACTGTCCGAACTCGAGGGACGAGAGCTCCCCAGATCATGGCACGCTTGCAACCTAAGAAGGTACTATAGCTAGAAGATCTCATCATAGGACGCACTCTTTTTCCTGAAAAGGTTTTTTAATGAGGCACCAAGTTGAGATCTAGAAATTATTCGACTTAAAGGGATGAAAAACTCCCGCATGTATATATTTGCATTTTCTTTTGAATAAAATATATTTTAGATATTCTACAAATTCTCAAGACGTATTAATCTGAAGCATTCATCGCCCGATTATAAAGCAACAGATCGGCAGAAAGTGAAAAATAGATTCACTGCACAATCACGATGGAAGACCAATAAAGATGAAAACGCGATTCATCTAAAGGTCAACCAAATAAAGGCAGAAATCACCTTCTACAAATCAGCAAAGATGAACACAGAATAATGCAAGAAGTTATCGAAAGTGATCCGAAAAAGAACCTGACGAGGTCTTATGGATTGCTAAATAATAACTTAAAGACTGGCCGACGTTGAGAAGTCAGACCAAGTCAACCCAAGTTATCAGCAAATCCCTGGAAAGAGGTCTGGCCAACCCTATAAAAGAGGAATTGCTATAACTTAGAAGAGATCGACCTAACGAATTCGGTTTCCTACAAAACAAGTTATAAAAGTAATCCCTAAAAGAGACCTGACAAAGGTCCAAGAAAGAGGATTACGAAATAACTTAGAAGAGATCGACATACAGAAGTCGGTCCCCTACAACAAAACAAGTTATAAAAGTAATCCCTGAAAGAGACCTGACAAAGGTCCAAGAAAGAGGATTACGAAATAACTTAGAAGAGATCGACATAAAGAAGTCGGTCCCCTACAACAAAACAAGTTATAAAAGTAATCCCTGAAAGAGACCTGACAAAGGTCCAAGAAAGAGGATTACGAAATAACTTAGAAGAGATCGACATAAAGAAGTTGGTCTCCTACAAACGAACAAGTTATAAAAGTAATCCCTGAAAGAGACCTGACAAAGGTCCAAGAAAGAGGATTACGAAATAACTTAGAAAAGATGGACATAAAGAAGTCGACCTCCTACAAACAAGTTATAAAAGAAGTCCCTGAAAGAAACCTAGCAAAGGTCCAAGAAAGAGGACTGCAACAGTAATGGGAAAGAGGACCAACATAAAGAAATCGGTTACGGATTGCTAGAAATACAAAGCAAGAGCGAGAAAACTGAGAAACAAGTTGGATCCCCACATGCACGATCTCAAAGGATCCAACCAACAAGCAACAAGTGCTAAGACAAGCGCAAATGAGCATGATAAAATACAATATTATAACGAGCTTCAGGGTCAGGCCCAAAAGCTTGAAAACTACTTGTTGTTTTTCAAAACAAAAGTTGCTAGGTAAGCAACCCAAAGGAGTATCCACAGTCGAGCAAAACATTCAAACTACACATAAAAAGTTTAAAAGCCCACAAGCCGGGCCAAGTACACAAATACCCGAAGAGAAATTAGCAAAGATCAGGAGCCCTCTTGGCAGCATCAGTACGAGGAGAGGGAAGGCGAGTCTGAATAGGCACAGCATCCACGGTTCCATCATCCCGGTTCAGAATCTGGCAATCTGGATCAGACACAACCGGAGGAACTGAAGAGGCCGACACTTTGGCAGAAGACACAGGGGGAGGTTCAACATCATCATCATCCTGGTCATCAGGGACAATCTTACCATCCCTCACAACATTATCCAGGATGAAGAGAGTAAGGTCGGCCTCGGGAGCAATAATCCGAACCTGCTCCCTCAAGTTCTCATAGGCAGCAGTTACACTGCCAACAAGATGACCTTGGAGCTCGGAGTAATCAGCTCGGGCATTCTTCAACTCCTCCTTCAGGCGCACCACCTCCCGATAAGATGTCACATAGCTGTCCTTATGCCTCAGTGCCGTGTCCTCGGCTAGCCTCACAGAAGCCGCCAGAGAAAGGGAACTCGCCTTCTCGTTCTCCAGATCCTTCTCCAGCTTGGCTACCTTTACTTCAAGCTCCTCCTTCAGGCCCTTCATCCGATCAAACTCCTGTTTAGCCTCCTCCATAAAGGCTTTGGTGGCATGGAGAGGAAGATTTTGAGTAGTTCGGTATAGGGCAGCCCCATATATGCCATCCTAACACTGCTTCGAGTTATAAAGTCCAGATGGCGAAGGAGCGACACATCATCCATAGGAAGGGCACCTAAGGGACCAATTTGCTGATCTACGAACTAAATCGCATCAAAATCAGGGGCATCAAGGTTGAAAGGCTCAGTTGTTTTTTGCTTCTTGTTAGGAGGAGCACCAGAAGCAGCGGCAGAAGATTGAGGAGGCTCAGCCAGACGAACCCGAGGAGTGGGGATCACCTTCCTCGGCCCAGGAGAACCCGGCACGGGCGGCTTCACTTGAACTTGAGAAGATCCCTCTCCGGCCGCCTTGGCCGAGATGTTTTGAGCAGCAGCAGCCTTCTTTGCCTTCTTGTAGGCCTTCATGGAATCATTGTTTTTCGACATCTCTGAAAATACAGAATCAACCATAATGACGAGTTACAACATAGGAGAAGAAAAACTCAGAAACAAATATAGAAACAAGTCAGACAGTACCCAAAGCAGTTCGAACCAAGATGGATCACTCAAGAATCTTTTTGTATCCAGATGGGGTGGTTCCCCCCACAAATCTTCAAGAACAACTACAAAAGCCCACTAAACCTCATTAAGCATCTCCTATCTATAACGTAGCACTCTCACATTCTTTTGCCACTCTAGAGGAAAAGCAGGCTCGTCATTCTCATCAAGAAAAAAGGGCCGGACCCCCTCAACAGCACGGACTCGAAAGAAATAATTCTTAAAATCTTTAAAAGACTCATCATACATGACAAAAACTTTATGACCCTGGGCTGATCTGAAAGAAACCCAGGAAGCTTTCTTTTTGGAAGAACCCCCGGGCTTGACCGAGACAAAAAGATAGAGGAAAAGAGTTTGAGAAGGTGTTATGCCTAACTCTTGGCAAAGAAGTTGAAATATCTTGATAAAACCCCGGGAATTCGGATGAAGCTGGGATGGAGCAATGTTACTTGACCACAACAAGTCGGTCTCGAAAGCAGTAAAAGGAAAAGTAACGTCCAACTGGCTGAAGAAATATTCATAGGCGTAGAAGAAGGGACGCTCTCCCTCGACGAAAGTAGGAAAACAAGCCCTCTCATCAGAGTCAAGAGCTACAAGCTCATAATCCCTCTCCCGAGCACTGTTACCACAGATCCTATGACGTTTCCTCAACTTTACACAAAATTCAGCATCCACGACAGAGACACACATTAGGACAAGGGAGTCCAGCCAATCAGACATCCCCTCAGGAACTTTGGAAGACATCTCTACAATGTTATTGCGAGAAGACATGAGACCGACTAATCCTACAATAAGAAAAGAAGATTGGATTACTAAAAAGCATCTCGGACGAGGAGCAAAATGACTCAACTAATATGATACAGGAAAACAAGCAGAAAAGGAAAACCCCGAGACTCAAACCAAAGTCCTGGGGCATCCTTTGGAGGCAGTAACAAAGCAAGGTTTCAGGAAATTTCTACAGCTTACGTCCCGGCATTCATTAAACAAGAAAAGAAGGTTTCAAATAAGCAGACAAGGAAAGTAGAAACACAAAAGTCATCTAAACCACTATCTTTCTACAGTCTATCAGCGAAGAGCATAGCCAACATCAAATATGCCAAGCAGAGAATCGTCAAAGACACAACCCTTTTTGTGAACTAAGCAAAAACCATCATCCAAAGCACAAGCAGAAACGGCGACAACATGCAAAAATCCTAAAAGCATCAAGCAACAAGAAAGGCGAAGAAATTCATACAAAAGGCGAAGAAACTCCAAAATACGCAACAATCAGGCGCAGTAAAAGCAGCAAGATCCAAGCTTTCTCCAAGCAAAAATCAAACTTTCTCAAAATCAGACATAAAAATGACAGAGGAGGAAAAAATTGAACCTGGAAATTAGGAGAAAACCTCGAAAGGAAGCTGAGGAGCAAGAAGCGACAGAGCTGACCCTCGAACGGAAAAAATTCGCCAGAAGAAGACGAAGGGAGAAATCCAGAATTACTCCTTTTTTCCACAGAAAGCGCTAGTAGAACAGGCGTCGCAGGAAGAAACTGTGAAAATCTAGGGAAAAAAAGAAAATGAGAGAGCAAAGGGAGAGGTTACGAAAGGAAACGAAGAAGAGAAACCGTTTCTGATGGCAAAATCCAAACCAAAGGAAACGGGGCATTTGAAGTCAATTAATGAGGGCATTAAACCCTCACACGTTCCCAAAGCGCTGATATAAAAGCGCGCGCTTTTAAAGGAAAAACGTTCCGTATTCAAAAAAGGCTCTACAAAGAAAGGAATCGACAAAATGCTTGAGTTCGGTTTCACTAGAAAAGGACCGAAGTCAAGGACTCGACCTCAACAAAAAGACTGAGCTCAAGCAGGGGCACTGTTCATACCCTGAGTCGAGCTATCCAACTTGGGATGATTGGAGATAAAGTGACCGACCTCTTCAGGTTAGACTATCCGATCTCTCTCCAAAAGAGGTCGGCCAAATCGACAGGAAAGCCCAAAAAGGGCCCAATTCAAGGAACACAGCCCAAATCCAAAGGCGGCTCAAGCCTACAGAGAGAAGGGCAGTTCCGTTAAAGATAAGTTGACCTCACCCAAAGATAAGATAAGATAAGATAAGGTAACTAACTTATCTTATCCAAGAAGGTTACTTCTCACCATTATAAATACACTGGAGCACCCAGGTATAACTCATACTCTGATTCTACTAAAAACCTGTTTAATACCCATGCTAACTTAAGCATCGGAGTCTCTTGCAGGTACCCCCCCACCCTCCGGTGACCAAGGATCAGAAGTGCAGCCAGTCCAACGAGTCGGACACAACGGCTCTGGCCGCCACCAGCCAGCCAGACACGTCATCTCCGACCAGTACAGAAGATCTCATCCGAGATCGACTTACAGTTTCAGGTAACCCTCAGAACATCTTCCATCAGCATATAGTTTTCATTCAGTTCCTAGAACACAAATTTTATTAATGATGTTATCAAATCTTGGATCATCCCTTTTCACTCTTTCCTCAAAGCTATTTGTGGCTTTGGTTCTTCTCAATTCTAAGGCTCGCCTTAAGTTTCTTGGACTGAAGTCTATAACTTTGCCTCTCATAAAATTTTGGTAAGTTGGCTGATGATTTGGTTGTGGGGTGGCATTTGCATAGAACTCCCTTACTATGTTGATTGCTACTCTCCTTATTGGGTTGCTCAAAGTTACCCATCCTCTTCTGTTGATCTCTACTCCTATCTCTGGATATTCATCCCTTTTCAACTTGAAGCCCACCTCTGGGATGATTAGCCTCTGACTCACCCATCCAAAAAATTAATTTTTGTGAAAGTTAGAGAAGAACTTGTGCTCATCATAGGTAGTCACGCTTGAAGATGTTGGCTCCTTACCCTTCCTCTTCTTTGATCCTGAGGCTTTGGGTGCCATTTGAAGATGGTGGTTAGGGCTAGTGATATGTAATGGTTAGAGAGGAAGAAAGAGAAAAGAACTTTGCTCCCAGACACCAATCTTAGGGCTTGTTTGTCCCTAAGCAAGAGAATGAGAAAGGAGAGAGAAACAACAAAAAGACTTCGTGGATATGAAGAGAAGGGGAAGGGTGAGAGTGTGATACAAAAGGAGGGTTGTCACAGGTTAAATGAGTGAATGTGAAGTGTGGGGTTGGTGCCTTTTATAAAGAGAAGTAGATGGGGGGTGCTTTTGAAAGAGCACTTCTGGATTTCGAGTGGTTCTTAGGAGTAGGCATGCTCGCCTTTGAGGAATGTGCAAATTGTAATTACTTTGAACCAAGTTTTGAACTTGTGTGATTTTCAAGGAGGCTATCTCACTAGCTTTACTTGATTGGTCTTGATGCATTGATGACTCTTGAGATGAATAATGCTCCATGGAAGCTTTTTCAGAATCTGCAATTTAAAAGTGTGCCATGTCAATAGAGATATACAATAATTCGAAATTATAATCACACTTCAATCCACTTAAATGCACCATATTTACACTAGCCATTAGAGGTTCAAAATGGGCTTTTGTTGGAAGCTAAGAAGGGTGCACTTTGGACCAAACTTGCTTCCTTGCATGTACTTTTTGTGCACCAACGGCTAGGATTCCCTATGCATAAACCATATATATGCTTAGAAACTTAGTTTTAGAATTAGTGATCACACCAAACTTAGTTTCTAAGCCACTTTTGGATTAATGCTCTATGTATATGCAATATAGAGTATGCTTAGAAACTTAGTTTTAATTTTTGGTGATCACACCAAACTTAGTTTCTAAGCAAATTTTCAATTAATGCTGTATGCAAGAGGGAAAGTCGTGTGTGCTCTTCAACAAGTGGAATTAGAAACACTCAAGATAAAGAGAGACAAAAGTAATTATCACAAGCCATAATTGAAGATAAAAAATATCAAAGGAACAAAACTAAAACTTTAAAGACTAATTATCAAAATAGCACAACAAAACTAATAATCAAAAGACAAAACTCAAGATTAAATGAATTTAAAAGGATATCATGGTTGGGGTGCCTCCCAACTAGCGCTTCTTTAACGTCACTAGCTTGACGGTGCATCCTTGCTCAATGGAGATTGTATTTCACCTTCTGGCTATCCACTGCCTCACCCAAGTAATGTTTGAGTCTATGTCCATTCACTGTGAAATTTCTCTTTGATTCTTGTTCCATGATCTTTACATGCCCATAAGGTGAAACCTTGGTGACTAAGAAAGGTCCGGACCATCTGGACTTTAACTTTCCAAGGAAGATCCTCAATCTTGAGTTGTATAGAAGGATATTTTGGCCAACTTTAAAACTTCTTGTTGTTATTTGATGATCATGCCACCTTTTAGTTCGTTCTTTGTATATTATGGAACTTTCATAAGCCTCTATTCTGAATTCCTCTAGCTCATTCAATTGCAAAATTCTCCTTTCACCAACAGCTTGGTTGTCAAAGTTCAAGAATCTTGTAGCCCAAAATGCTTTGTGTTCCAATTCTACAAGTAGATGGAAAGCTTTGCCATACACCAATTGATATGGAGACATACCAATTGGGGTCTTGAAGGCTGTTTTGTAGGACCACAAGGCATCATCTAGCTTCTTTGACCAATCTTTCCTAAATGCTCCAATAGTCTTCTCAAGAATTTTGTTGAGTTCCCTGTTTGAAATTTCAACTTGTTCACTTGTTTGGGGTGGTATGGTGTGGCCACTTTATGTTTTACTCCATATCTAAGGAGGAGAGCTTCAAGTTGTTTGTTGTAAAAATGGCTCCCTATATCACTGATCAAGACTCTAGGCACACCAAATATGTTGAAAATGTTCTTTCTTAGAAAGTTGATAACCACCTTATTGTCATTTACTGGAGAGGGAATTGTCTCTACCCATTTGAAAACATAGTCCACAGCAACTAGAATATAATTGTTTGAGTATGAGGTTAGGAATGGTCCCATGAAATCATTGTCCCATACATCAAACAATTTTAATTCCAGTATGTAATTCTGAGGCATCTCATTCCTTTGTGGCAAGCTTCCTGCTATCTGACACCACATTTCCTAACAAATTTCCGTGCATCTCTAAATATGGTTGGCCAAAAGAAGCCACATTGAAGCACCTTTGCAGCAGTTCTCTCTTATCTAAAATGACCTCCATATTGTGAGCCATGACAATGCCATAACACCTCATGACCTTCTTCATGTGATATGCATCTTTTTATCATTCCATCAGAGCACCTTTTGAAGAGATAAGGCTCATCCCAAAGATAGTACTTAGCATCATAAATTAACTTTCTTGTTTGTTTCCTGTTGAATGAATGAGGCATTGCTCCAGTGGCTTTGAAATTGGCTATGTTAACGAACCATTGGGCTTCTTGTATTATCAATAGTTGCTCATTAGGGAAGTATTCATTTACACAAGGGTTGAATGCTTCATGATCTTCACAAGGGATTCTAGAGAGGTGGTCAGCAACTTGATTCTCTACCCATTTTCTATCTCTTATCTCTATGTCAAAATCTTGGAGTAGAAGAACCCACCTAATCAATCTTGGCTTTGAATCCTGTTTGGTTAGCAAGTATTTCAATGCAGCATGATCAGTGAAAACAATAACTTTAGACCTAATTAAGTAAGATCTACATTTATCAAAAACAAAAACTATTGCTAACAATTCCTTCTTAGTTGTTGTATAATTCTTTTGGGCTTCATTGAGAACCTTACTAGCATAATAGATCACATGTACTAGCTTGTCTCTTCTCTGTCCTGGTACAGTACCAATGGCAAAAATCACTAGCATCACACATTAATTCAAAGGCTAGCATGCATTCTTCATCAAATTTGAAGGGAACATCAGAGACTAATAAGTTGTTCAAAGGCTTTGCAATCTTGGAAAAGTCTTTAATGAATCTTCTATAGAACCCAACATGCCCCAAAAAATTTCTTATTGCCTTGACATTGTTAGGTGGGGGTAATTTTTTAATTACCTCTACTTTAGCTCTATCCACCTCTATGCCTTTGTTAGAGATTCGGTGGCACTTTTCCCAATTCAAAACCAAATTGATTTCTTGGCACCTCTTTAGAACTAAGGCAAGATGATGTAGGCAATTCGAAAATAAACTTCCAAAAACTGAAAAGTCATCTATGAAGACCTCAATATATTTTTCAATCATGTCAGAAAAAATGGCAACATACACCTTTGAAATATGGCAGGTGCATTGCACAATCCAAAGAGCATGTTCCTATAAGTAAAAGCACCATATGGACATGTGAAAGTTTTCTCATGGTTCTTAGGATCCATTACAATTTAGTTGTAGCCTGAATAACCATCCAAGAAGCAATATTAGGCATGTTCTGCCAGCATTTGATCCATGGATGAGAGAGGAAAGTGATCATTCCTGGTGTCTTTATTGAGTTTTCTGTAGTCTATGCACATGCGCCAACCAGTCACAATTCTTGTTGGCATCAATTTATTCTTCTCATTAGGCACCATAATGACACCACCTTTCTTTGGGACCACTTAGACAGGGTTCACCCATGAGCTGTCTGAGATTGGATAGATCACCCCTGCCTCCCATAACTTCAACACCTCTTTTTGCATAACCTCCTTCATTGTAAGATTTAATCTTCTCTGTGGTTGAACTGTGGGTATTGCATCATTTTCTAGAAGAATTTTGTGTATGTACATTGTTGGACTAATCCCCCTAAGATAAGAGGTTGTCCAACCAATGGCATCTTTGTGGCTCCTTAGAACTTCAAGCAATTCCCTCTCTTCCTCCTTACTTAGTGTTGAGCTGATGATTACTGGGAAGGTGTCATCATCTCCCAAGAATGAATTCTTGAGATTGAAGGGTAATGGCTTGAGATCAAGCTTGGGTGCTGATGAGCGGATATTTTATATGCTTTTTGGCATCATTTTCATATAGTTTTTAGCATGTTTTATTTAAGTTTTATCAAGTTTTCATAGGTTTTAGTGCAAAATTCACATTTTTAGATTTTACTTTGAGTTTGTGAGTTTTTATTCAATTTCAGGTATTTTCTGGCTGAAATTGAGGAGTTAGAGCAAAAGTCTGATTCAGAGGCAGAGAAAGCACTGTAGATGCTGTCAAGATCTGACCTCTGTGCACTCGAAGGAGATTTTTTGGAGCTACACAAGTCTAAATGGTGCGCTCTCAACGGCTATGGAAAGCTAACATCCAAGGCTTTCCAGAAATATATAATAGTTTATACTTTGCTTCAGAATTAAAGGCCCAAAACTGGCGTTCAACGTCAGCCATCTACCCCAATCCTGGCGTCCAACATCCACAGAGAGGTGGCCAGTGTCCAATGCCCAAAAGGGGGTCCCTAGCCAGCGTTCAACGCCCCTAAGGAACCCTAGCTCGTGGGAGTCACTCAGACTCAGCCCAAACACTTACCAAGTGGGCCCCATAAGTGGATTTTCGCACTATCAACTTAGTTTATCATATTTCTGTAATCCTTAGTCGTTAGGTTAGTATATATAGGAGAAGATCAACCATGTTTAGGATCTTCTTCCACCACTTTAAACTTTTTTACATTGTTCTATGTACAGTATGAGCCACTAAACCTCATAGGTTAAGGCTAGGAGCTCTGCTAAGTTTTATGGATTAATAAAAGTACTACTATTCTATCTCAATTCGTGTTTGATTCTCTCCTAAGATGTATCTTCGTTCTTCAACCTTATGAATGAGTTGAACCGTCAAAAGTTATCTCTATTCTACATGGGTTCAACGAGCATCTTTCATTGGATATCAATGAATCACTATTTTGAGGATACGTCTCTTAGACAGCTAATCCACGACTTCGTTGGGGACTTCTCGAGACATCAGTTCAGCCGAGGTATGGGGAGATTAGAGTCTTTGTGGTAAAGGCTAGAATCAAGGCGCAGCATTCTCTGATCCAGAAGATTCGACCTTGTCTGTGGCATTTTGAGTAGGATCACCAAGAGAATGGACTGTAGGAGCTTCACCCTCATTCAGACTGGATGCGCACTAAACCTAGTGTTCAGCCTAGAAGATGATTGGCAGCCGCTCAAACTGGCGTTGAACATACAGCCTACTATAGAAGAAATCATTCACAGTTGGAGTAGACAGTGAGAAAGATTGATCCAGAAGAACAAAGCATCTCTGAAGCCTTAACCATCTTCTTATCATTCGAATTCACAATTACTGAGTAACGTTATCTTTATTTTACTTTTATGCGTTTAAACAACTACACAACTTTTCATCCGCCTAACTAAGATTTACAAGATAACCACTGTTTGATCCAAGCTGACAATCCTCGTGGGATCGATCCTGACTCACCTCAGGTATTACTTGGACGACCCTGTGCACTTGCTGGTTCAGTTGTGCGAAGTTAAATTCCGCGCACCAAGTTTTTGGCGCCGTTGTCGGGGATTGTTCGAGTTTGAACAAACTAACGGATTATTTTGTTGCTTAGATTAGGTACTTTTTAATTTTGTTTGAGTCTTTTGTTTCTCTTTTTCAAAAAAAATAAAAAATTTTTCAAAAATCTTTGTTTTCTTTATAATCTTTATCTTTTTGTTTGAGTCTTTGTTCTTGTTCTTGGTAAAATTTTCGAATTTCTTGGTTTTTTTTGAAAAAAATTTTAAATTTAGTGTCTTTGTTTAAATCTTGTGTCAATCTTTAAGTTTGGTGTCCTTGAGTTGTTCTTTGTTTGCTTTGAATTTTCGAAAATCATCTTTGTGTTCTTTCTTGGTATTCAAGTTGTTCTTGTTTTTCTTTTTATTTTGATCTTTAAAATTTTTAAGTTTGGTATCTTTTGGTGTTTGTTTTCTTAATTTTCGAACACCAGGTGTCTTTTGATCTAAAAATTTTAAGTTTGGTGTCATTTGGTTGTTTTTATCTTTCTTCATTAATTCAAAAATAAATTAAAAAAAATCTTTTCTATATTTTTTTATCTTGATTTTCGAAAATATCAAAAAATTTTAAATTTTAATTTCAAAATTGCTATCTTATCTTATCTTAGTTTTAAATTTCAAACTCAAATCTTTTCAAAATCAAATCTTTTCAGAAAATCATATCTTTTTCAAATTACTATCTTATCTTTTTATCTTTCTTTAAAATTCAAAAAAATCTTATCATATCTCATTTCAAATTTCAAAAGCAAATCTTTTTCAAAAATCAGATTTCAAATCTTATCTCTCTTCTAAATCTTTTTGAAATCTTTTCAATTTCTATCTTATCTTTTCTAATTTTTAATTTTAAATTGAAATCTTTTCTAATCTTCTATCTTATCTTAATTTCTAATCTTTCTTAATTAGTTACTTATTTTCTCTTTTTTCTAAATTTCCTAACTAATTTTCCTCTCTCTCCTTTTTTGAAAACTACCTTCTAATTTTCAAATCTTCTTAATTAATTAAGCTTTTATTTTCGAATTTAATTAATAAATAAAAATAAAAACAAAAATAATTTTATTTTATTTTCTCTTTACTTCTTTCTTCTACCTTTCTTTCACCATGAATCCAAATGGGAATGAACAGTTCAGAAGAGCTTTGGGGTCCTACATAACTCCCACTGCTGACTTCTATGGAAGAAGTATCAGCATACCCCCCATCAGAGCAAGTAACTTTGAGCTAAACCCTCAATTCATTACTCTGTTGCAGCAAAACTGCCAGTATTTTGGACTTCCACAAGATGAACCTACTGAGTTTCTGATAGATTTCTTACAGATTGCTGATACAGTGCACAGTGAGGGGGTAGACCAAGATGTCTACAAACTATTGCTCTTCCCTTTTGCGGTAAAGGACCAGGCAAAGAGGTGGTTGGATAACCAGCCTAAATCTAGCTTGAAAACATGGAAGCAGCTAGTAGATAAGTTTCTAAATCAATACTTCCCTCCAAGGAAGTTAACCCCAGTTAAGACTGCATATTCAAGGCTTCAAGCAAGAGGACAGTAAATCTCTTCATGATGCCTGGGGGAGGTACAGGAGAATGCTTCGGAAATGCCCCACTAAAATGTTTTAAGAATGGGTGCAATTAGACACCTTATATTATGGCCTTATAGACATGGCTCGGATGTCTTTAGACCACTCTGTTGGTGGCTCTATACATATGAGAAAGATAATTGAAGGGGCTCATGAGTTTATTGAGACAGTTTCCATTAACCAGCATCTATACTCAGCTGCTGAGACTTCTATGAAAGGAGAGGTTAAGGCAATATCTACTAAACCTAACCCTTAAGAACATGATGGCCCATTAACTCAGCAACTACATGCCCTTGCCCAGCAACTACTGGAATTGCAAGAGGCTTTGAGAGAAATGCATGCTTCTAACAGGAATGTAGAAGCCTAGCTGAGTCAAACAAGACAGCAGTTATCTAAGCAGATAGCAGAAGAATACCAGGCCATTCAACTGAGGAGTGGAAAATTATTAAACACCCAACCTGAGTGTAATAGGAGATCAAGGAAAGAAAAGCTAACAGGGGGTTACCAGACTACTGTCCAAAGCCTCTCTGAGGGCGTCGAACGCCCAAAGAGGAATGTCATTGGCATTCAACACCAAGAAGGGGTATCCACCCTTAGCATTGAACGCCCAAATAGGGGCAGCAACCTTGGCATTCAATGCCAAGAAGGGGTATCCACCCCTAGCGTTGAATGCCCAACAAGGGGCAGTGTTCCTGGCGTTAAACGTCAGGAAGGGGGCAGCAACAAGGGCGTTGAATGCCCAAATAAGGGTAGTCAGACACATACAAGTGCTGACAACACCCCTCATAAGCAAGTTAGTCACCCCCTTCTAGTAAATTAGGCACTCAGCCTACATCAACCAAGATTGATGAGTACAAGGCCAAGATGCCATTTTCTCAGAAACTCCATCAAGCAGAAAGAGATAAATAGTTTGCCCGCTTTGCGAATTATCTCAGAATATTAGAGATCAAGATCCCTTTTGCAGAGGCTCTTGAACAGATACCTTCTTATGCTAAGTTCATGAAGGACATCTTAAGTCATAAGAAGGATTGGAGAGAGGAAAAAATAGTCTTCCTCACTGAAGAATGCAGTGTAGGCATTCAAAAGAGCTTACCAGAGAAACTTAAGGATCCTGACAGCTTTATGATACTATGCACCTTGGGAGATGCTTGCACAAAGAGATCCTTGTGCGATCTTGGGGAAAGCATTAATATCATACCTACATCACTCATAAAGAAGCTCTGTTTAACTCACGAAGTTAAACCTACTCGCATATGTCTCCAACTAGCTGATGGATCTATTAAACTTCCATCAGGCGTGATTGAAGACATAATTGTTAGGGTTGGACCCTTTGCTTTCCCTATAGACTTTGTGATGTTGGAAATAGAAAAGCACGAGAGTACAGCCCTCATTATAGGAAGACCCTTCCTAGCAACAGGACGGACCCTCATTAACGTTCAAAAAGGGGAAGTAACCCTGAGTGTCAATGAAGATGAGTTCGTGCTAAATATTGTCAAAGCCATGCTGCATCCAAACACCCTAGAGGAGTGTTTGAGCATTGATATCATCGACTCCCTGGTAGAAGAAGTTAACATGATTGAGAGGCTCGAAGAAGAGCTGGATGACATCTTTTACGATGCCCAGCTTGAGTTAGAGGTAGCAAATGAAATACAGGAAACTTTGACTGCTCCTAAAGAAGAGAAGAAGCCTCCTAAACTCGAGCTCAAACCATTACCATGCATTTTTAGGGGATGGGAACACCTATCCTATGATGATAAGCTTTACCTTAGAGCCACAAGAAGAGGAAGCACTAATTCAAGTGTTAAAAACACACAAGACAGCTCTTGGGTGGAAGATGATGCCAAACCTGTGGTACAACCACAAAGGCAACTGAATCCAACCATGAAGGAAGTGGTGCGGAAGGAAGTCACTAAATTATGGGAGGTTGGGATTATTTATCCGATCTCTGACAGCCCTTGGGTGAGCCCTGTTCAAATTGTTCCCAAAAAGGGAGGCATGACAGTGGTTCATAATGAAAAGAATGAACTGATTCCTACAAGGACAGTTACAGGGTGGCACATGTACATTGACTATAGAAGGCTCAACAATGCCACCAGGAAAGATCATTTTCCTTTACCATTCATAGATCAAATGCTAGAGAGACTAGCAGGACATGCCTTTTATTGTTTCCTAGATGGCTATTCCGGTTACAATCAAATCACAGTAGATCTACAGGATCAAGAAAAGACAGCATTTACATGCCCATATGGTGTGTTTACTTATAGGCAGATGCGATTTGTTCTGTGCAATGCACCTGCCACCTTTCAGAGATGTATGCTCTTTATCTTCTCTGATATGGTAGAGAAGTTTCTTGAAGTATTTATGGATGACTTCTCTATTTTTGTAGATTCATTTGAATCCTATCTTGACCATCTAGCCCTCGTTCTCAAACGATGCCAAGAGATAAACCTAGTTTTAAACTGGGAGAAATGTCATTTCATGGTGACTGAAGGAATTATCCTTGGGCATCGGATTTCGAACAAGAGAATAGAAGTGGATCAAGCTAAGATGGAGGTGATTGAGAGATTACTACCACCCATTAATGTCAAAGGAATCAGAAGTTTCCTGGGACATGCAGGATTCTACAGGAGGTTTATAAAGGATTTTTCTAAAATCTCAAAACCCCAATGCAACTTACTCACTACTAATACTCCATTTGTCTTTGACCAAGAGTGTCTGCAGGCTTTTGAGATTCTAAAAGCTAAGTTTATCACTGCGCCTGTAATCTCTGCACCCAACTGGGACTTACCATTCGAGTTGATGTTTGACGCCAGTGACCATGCCATTGGTGCAGTTCTGGGGCAGATGCATGACAAGCTTCTGCATGTCATTTATTATGCAAGTCGTGTTCTAAATGACGCACAGAAGAACTATAACACCACAGAAAAGGAATTACTTGCAGTGGTTTATGCCATTGACAAGTTCAGATCCTATTTAGTAGGATCTAAAGTAATTATCTATACTGACCATGCTGCTCTAAAATATTTCTTCACCAAGCAGGATTCTAAGCCTAGACTTATAAGATGATTGTTACTCCTGCAAAAGTTTGATATAGAAATTAGAGACAGAATGGGGACAGAAAATCAAGTGGCTGACCACTTGTCTCGGATTGAACCAGTAGTAGGGGATTTTCTCCCCTCCACTGACATATCCGAAACATTTCCAAATGACCAACTCTTTGCCATTCGAACAACATCATGGTTTGCAGACATTGCAAAATACAAATCTATAAGATTCATTCCTAAAGAGTACAATAGGCATCAAGCTCGAAAACTCATGCATGATGCAAAGTACTACTTGTGGGATGAACCATATCTCTTTAAGAGATGCTCGGATGGGATCATCCGACGCTGTGTGTCTGAAGAAGAAGCACACAAAATCCTATGACATTGCTATGGCTCAGACTATGGAGGACACTTTGGAGGTGAGCGAACAGTCACAAACGTTCTCCAAAGTGGATTCTACTAGCCCACACTCTTTAAGGACTCTAGAGAGTTTGTCCGTAACTATGACAGTTGCCAAAGTGCTGGAAATCTCCCTCATGGTCACGACATGCCTCAGCAAGGAATCTTAGAGATTGAGTTGTTTGATGTATGGGGTATAGACTTCCTGGGACCCTTCCCACCTTCATACTTAAACACCTACATCCTGGTAGCAGTAGATTATGTGTCTACATGGGTTGAAGCAATAACATCACCCACTAATGACACTAGAGTAGTAATGAAGTTCCTCCAGAAGAACATCTTCAGCAGGTTTGGTGTCCCTCGGACATTGATTAGTGATGGAGGTACTCATTTCTGTAACAGACAGCTTGATTCTGTTCTGAGCCATTACGAAGTTCACCATAAATTGGTAACATCATACCATCCTCAAACAAATGGGCAGGCTGAAGTCTCAAACAGAGAACTAAAGCGAATTCTAGAAAGGACAGTAAGTGCCTCTAGAAAGGATTGGGCTAGAAAGCTTGATGATGCTTTATGGGCATATAGAATAGCTTTCAAGACCCCTATAGGAATATCCCTATATCAATTGTTATATGAGAAATCTTGTCGTCTGCCAGCGGAACTAGAACACAAGGCCGATTGGGCAACCAGATTCCTCAACCTTGATGCTAAAGCAGATGGAGAAAAATGGCTACTCCAACTAAATGAGTTGGACGAATTTCGCTTAGCAGCATTTGAAAATGCAAAGATCTATAAAGAAAAAGTAAATAGGTGGCATGACAGGAAAATAGCTTCCAGAGTCTTTGAACTAGGCCAAAAGGTTCTGCTATTCAACTCTCAAGATTCAGATTATTTCTAGGGAAGCTCAAATCCCGTTGGAAGGGACCCAGACAACAGGTTCACTGTCAACGGACAGAGAGTTAAGCATTACCTTGAAGGAGATATTGAGCCAGGAGGCTTAACACTGCTACTGAGCTAAGTACACTGAAGTCCAGATAAAGACATTAAAGAAGCGCTTGTTGGGAGGCAACCCAATAATCAATAGCATGTTATTTTCTATTTCTCTAATTATTCTCGTTTTTTAGTTAGTTTTCTTCATAATTAGTTTTATTACTTTGCTTTTTAAATGTTAATGATCATTAACAGTATTTAAATAGAGACAGAATGATATAGAACAGGAAGCAGAACACCCTGGGAGAAGCACCTTTCTGGCGTTGAACACCAGAAAAGAGTGAAGAATGGGCGTTTAACGCCCATAAAGGGGTAGCAGCCTGGCGTTGAACACCAGCCAAGGAGCCTGGACTTGGCGTTCAACGCCCACAAGGGAAAGCAAGCCTGGCGTTGAACGCCAGCCAAGGAGCCTGGACTGGGCGTTCAACGCCCACAAGGGAAAGCAAGCCTGGCGTTGAACGCCAGCCAAGGAGCCTGGACTGGGCATTCAACGCCCAAAGAGGAGAGCATACCTGGCGTTAAACGCCAGCCAGGGGGAATTGGCTGGGCGTTCAACGCCTAGAAAGCAAGAACAGCCAGCATTAAATGCCAGAATCAAGCCATTCTGGGCGTTGAACGCCAAAAAGAGGGCAAGGAAGGTAACTTTTAAAAAATCTTAACTTTTCTTTATGTTATCTCCTTTGTTCATTCAACCTATCATTTTAAATTTTGATTTTAACATTCCATGACTTTCAATTCAAATCTTTTTCAATCATTATCTTTCAAATTCAAATTCTTTCCATATCTTTTCAACTTTTTGTCAAATCTTTTTCAAATCTTTTTCAAATTTCATATTCTTTGCAACTTCTTTTTCAAATCTTTAAAATCTCTTTAATATAGTTTATCCTATCTTTCTATATTTTTCATATCTTTTTTATTGTAAAACTTATCTTTTTCTATCTTTTATTAAAATATGAATCATATCTTCCTTATCTTTTATTTAATTAAATTCGAAACCCTCCCTTCCCTCCCTCTTTATATCCGTGTTCCCCACTCCTTCATTCCCCACCTCTTCCATCCGAATAACTCTTCTCCTATTCTCCTCTTCTTCGCTTTCTTCATCTTTCTTTCTTATTTTTGCTTGAGGACGAGCAAACCTTTTAAGTTTGGTGTGGAAGGAGCCTTGCTTTCTCACTCCATTCGAATCCCATGGCTCCAAAAAGTGGAAAGATCACTTCAAGAAATAAGAAAGAAGACGGCCAAACAGTTGTTTTCAAACCTGTCAGATTCTATACCAAGCAACATGAAGAACATTATCACAAAATAATGAGTAAGAGGCCAGTAATCCCAGAGGCAAGATTCAAATTAGGAGAAGATGAATACCCGGAGATTCAAGAGCAAATTCGAAAAAGAGGCTGGGAGATTCTAGCCAATCCTGAGATCAATGTTGGAGGAAACATGATCTATGAATTTTATACAAATCTGTGGATGACAGATAAGCAAAAGAAAGATGGACAAGCATTCCATACTTTTCGCACTATGGTCAGGGAGAATATCATCTATTTTCATCTTGATAAGTTGAGAGAGATCTTCAAACTACCCCTATAAAGGGATGACCCTGAATCCTTTAATAGAAGGGTGATAGCTAATCCAAAACTGGATTAGGTCCTAGAGGACATATATCTACCTGAAACTCAATGGATTGAGAATGCAAAAGGCAAGCCATACCAGCTAAAAAGAATGGACCTCAAGCCAATTTCTAGAGGATGGCTGGACTTCATTGGGCGTTCTAAACTTCCCACTAGTAACCGCTCTGAAGTCACTGTAGCAAGAGCTGTGATGATTTACTGCATAATGATGGGGAATGAGGTAGAAGTTCACCAAATAATTTCCCGTGAGATGTACAAGTTTGCAAACAGGATGTCCACTCAAGCCAGGCTGGCCTATCCAAACCTTATCTTTTGCCTATGTCAAGAGGCTAAAGTCCTGATTCACATAGATACATTTATCCTAGTGGAAAGCCAATCACCAAACAGGTGATGAAAAGCGCTAGGATACCAGAGGATCATCCCAAAAGGAAGGCATCTGAGCCTCCACAGGAGATCCCTCTAATTGAATAATGGACTCAGTTGAAAGCATCTATGATTTAAATGCAAACCACCTTGGATTAACTAAGAGAGGAGCAGAAAGATCAGACTAGCATGATTTGCAAACTGGTTAAGGAACAAGAGAAGCAAGGGCGTGAATTAGAATATTTGAAGCGCCAGAAACTCTCCCTTGAAGAACCCAACGCCTCCCATGATTAAGGTGTTTGAGTTCCACCTCCCATATTTCTGTTTTTCTAATTTTTGTTTCTCATATTTAGGTTTACAAGATCACTAGTAGTGTTTAAGTTTCTATTTTATTTTTCTATCTTTTAATTTAAAGAATTGCATAAGCATTAATAATAATTTAGTTTTTATTTCTGTCAATTAGTTATAACATATTTCTCTTATCATCAGCAAACTTAAATAAAATAGTGATTTTTTAGAAGAATTAGAGATCCATGAATTTCAAGTTTATCTTAAGAATAGTTCAATTATCTTGATGTGGTGGCATTGCTTTTGTTTTCTGAATGTATGAATGAATAGTGCATATTTAAAATTGGAATTAAGAATGTTGGCTCTTGAAAGAATGATAAAAAAGGAGAAGTATTATTGATAATCTGAAAATTCAAAAGAAATTGATTCTTGAAGCAAGAAAAATTAGCAAAAAGCAAGATGCAATAGAAAGAAAAGCAATTGCATGCGAAAAAAAGAGAAGTAGAAAAGAAATAAAAAGCAGAAAAAATTAATAGCTCTTTAAACCAAAAGGCAAGAGCAAAAAGCCAATAACTCTTTAAACCAAGAGGCAAGGGTAAAAGGATCCAACGCTTTGAGCATCAATGGTTAGGAGGTTCTAAAAGAAAAAAAATCTTAGCCTAAGCACTCCAATTGAACAATGTCCCTAACTATATGCTTGTGGTGTGAAGGTGTCAAGTAAAAAAGCTTGAGACTGAGCAGTTAAAGTCATGATCCAAAGAAAAAAGAGTATGCTTAATAACCCTGGACACCTCTATCTGGGGATTCTAGCAAAGCTGAATCACAATCCAAAAGAGTTCACCCAGTTAAGTGTCTGTGGCATTTATGTATTCGGTAGTAATACTGGAAAACAAAGTGCTTAAGGCCACAGCCAAGACTCTAAAAAGCTGTGTTCAAGAATAAAAAATAACTTAACTAGGAGAGTCAATAATAAGTCCCGCTCATCTAATTGAAACTGAGCTTCATTGAAAACTCTGAGATTTATTGTATCTTACTCTTCTTTTTATCCTACTTTATTTTTGGTTGCTTGGGGACAAGCAACAGTTTAAGTTTGGTGTTGTGATGAGCGGATATTTTATACACTTTTTGGCATCATTTTCATATAGTTTTTAGCATGTTTTATTTAAGTTTTATCAGGTTTTCATAGGTTTTAGTGCAAAATTTACATTTTTGGATTCTACTTTGATTTTGTGTGTTTTTATGCAATTTCAGGTATTTTCTGGCTGAAATTGAGGAGCTGGAGCAAAAGTCTGATTCAGAGGCAGAGAAAGCACTGTAGATGTTGTCAGGATCTGACCTCTGTGCACTCGAAAGAGCTTTTCTAAAGCTACACAAGTCCAAATGGCGTGCTCTCAACGGCTATGGAAAGCTAACATCCAGGGTTTCCAGAAATATATAAATTCCATACTTTGTTTCAGAATTGAAGGCCCAAAACTGGCATTCAACGCCAGCCATCTACCTCAGTCCTGGCGTCCAACGCCCACAGAGAGGTGCCCAGCGTCCAACGCCCAAAAGGGGGTCCCTAGCCAGCGTTCAACGCCCCTAATGGACCCTAGCTCATGGGAGACACTCAAGCTCTGCCCAAACACTCACCAAGTGGGCCCTATAAGTGGATTTTCGCACTATCAACTTAGTTGATAATATTTCTGTAATCCTTAGTCATTAGGTTAGTATATATAGGAGAAGATCAACCACGTTTAGGATCTTCTTCCACCACTTTACACGTTTTTACATTGTTCTATGTATAGTATGAGCCACTAAACCTCCTAGGTTAAGGTTAGGAGCTCTGCTGAGTTTTATGGATTAATAAAAGTACTACTGTTCTATCTCAATTTGTGTTTAATTCTCTTCTAAGCTGTATCTTCGTTCTTCAACTTTATGAATGAGTTGAATCGTCAAAAGTTATCTCTATTCTACATGGGTTCAGTGAGCGTCTTTCATCAGATATCAATGAACTACTAGCTTGAGGATACGTCTCTTAGACAGCTAATCCACGACTTCGTTGGGGAGTTCTCGAGACATCAGTTCAGCCGAGGTATGGGGAGATTAGAGTCTTTGTAGTAAAGGCTAGAATCAAGGTGTAGCATTCTCTGATCCAGAAGATTTGACTTTATCTGTAACATTTTGAGTAGGATCACCAAGGGAATGAACTGCAGGAGCTTCACCCCTATTCAGACTGGATGCACACTAAACCCGGTGTTCATCCTAGAGGAAGATTGGTGGCCGCTCAAACCGACGTTGATCACATACAGCCTGCTATAGAAGAAATCATTTACAGTTGGAGTGGACAGTGAGAAAGAATTGATCCAGAAGAACAAAGTATCTCTGAAGCCTTAACCATCTTCTTATCATTCGAATTCACAATTACTGAGTAACGTTATCTTTATTTTACTTTTATGCGTTTAAACAACTACACAACTTTTCTATCCGCCTAACTAAGATTTACAAGATAACCACTGTTTAATCCAAGCCGACAATCCTCGTGGGATCAACTCTGACTCACCTCAGGTATTACTTGGACGACCCAGTGCACTTGCTAGTTGAATTGTATGAAGTTAAATTCCGCGCACCAGGTGCTTCCTCTTTTTCTTTCTTTTTTTTCTAGCACACTTGAAGTGGCTATGATCTCCTCTAGTTCTTCATCACATGACTCATGAGAAATTTCAAAAGCTTCATCAAACTTCTCTTATCCCAAGACTTCATGCACCAAGTATTCAATGACATCAACCCTCATGCAATCTTCAGGGGGTTCACTTGGATAGTTAATGGCCTTGAAGACATTGAACACCATCTTTTCTTCATGGACTCTGAGAACTAGCTCCCCTTTTTTTAACATCAATGATAGCTCTGGCAGTGGCCAAGAATGGTCTCCCCAAGATGATTGATGCATTGACATTCTCCTCTATGTCTAGCACCACAAAGTAAGCTGGGAAGATAAATTCACTCACTTTTACTAGCAGATTCTCTACTACTCCATGAAAAAACTTGAAAGATCCATCTGCTAGTTAGAGTGCCCTCCTAGTGGGTTTGACTTCTTCAATCAACATTCTCTTCATCACTGAAAGAGGCATCAAAACTCCTGGGATCCATCAATTTTTAACATCAACGATAGCACTACATTCTTGGATCAAAACCACTATCTCTTTGTCCTTCTAACTCCTCTTTTTAGACATGAGTTCCTTTAAGAACTTGGCATATAGAGGCATTTTCTCTAATGCTTCCGTAAAATGGGAGTTTAATTTGAAGCTTCTTGAAGATCTCAATAAATTTGAAAAACTGCTTGTCTCTCACATCCTTTTGAAGTCTCTGAGGATAAGGGGCTCTTGGCACATAAGACTTCCAGACTTCTTTCTCTTTAGATGGAGTTGGTTTAGGGTCTTCTTTCTCTTTTGGTTTGCTCACTTTTGTGTTAACTTCTTCACCTTATATTTCTTGGCTTGTGGATGGTCCTTCTACCACCTTCCCATTTCTCAACATGATGGCCTTGCACTCTTCCGTGGGTTATTTTCAGTATCACTGGGGAAGATGTTAGTGGGTTTGGCTAGTTTCTTGGAGATTTGACCTATTTGAGCCTTTAGCTTCTTTATTGTAGCACTTTGATTTTGCATGTTGGACCTTGTCTCTTCTCTAAAGCTCTTCATTTCCTCTCTAGAGCTCTCTGCGTATTTCATGAACTTTTCAAAGAGTAGTTCTAGCCTAAAAGTTTTTTGAGTTTTTGAAGATGATTGTGTAGGTTGTGGTGAGTGGTTTGGTTTAGTTTGAGGGTGAAATTGGTTGTTTTGTGGTTGCATATTATTCTGGGATTGGAAAGTTTTGGTTGGTTGGTTGGTGGTTGAAATTATTTGTGTTGCAAAAATTATTATTGGGATCACTGCTTCTTTGCCCTTGGCTTTGTTGACATTCTCACCCAAAATTTGGATGGTTCCTCCATCCAGGATTGTATGTCTTTGAGTAAGTGTCATTTTGTGTCCTGGAAGAGTTTTCGATGAAGTTGACTTGCTCCGTTGGTGGTTGGTCCATATTGAAATTGTCATAACTTCCTCGAAAATTGGCTCCCTTATTCATGTAACAAGTTGGAGCTTGAGTATTGATTGTTGAAACATACATTCCCCTATTTGTTTTATAAGCGTTGCCAATTGCTGAGAGGTGATCTGCATTTGTTATGCCATGAGCTTGTTTTGTGCCATGATAGCATCTAGAGTATCCAATTCCATCACTCCCCTCTTCATGATCATGTTCCTTTCTGAAGAGTAGAAGTGTTAATTGTTGGCAACAATGTTAATTAGATCAATTGTTTCCTCAGGAGTTTTCATATGAAGTGAACCCAATCCTTGATACTTGAGTTATACCTTCATAAAAAATTTGTAGTTAAACCCAATCCGTGAACATGTTTGGTGGGCATTTCCTCAATAATCCTTTGTATCTTTTCCATGCTTCGTAGAGTGATTCTCCCTCAAGTTGCTTGAATGTTTGAACCTCAATTCTGAGCTTGATTATTCTTTGAGGAGAGAAGAACTTAGTCAAGAACTTGTTGACTAATCCTCCCAAGTAGCAATACTCTCCTTGGGAAAGGTCTCCAACCATTGAGATGCCCTGTCTTTCAGGGAGAAGGAAAACAAAAGTAATCTGTAGATATCTTGGTGAACTCCATTTGTTTTGACAGTGTCACATATTCTAAGAAAAGTAGACAAGTATTGAGTTAGATCTTCTTAAGCACTACCTCCATATTGACAGTTTTGTTGGACTAAGGTGATGAATTGGGGTTTGAGCTCAAAATTATTGACATGCACATTGGGAGTTAAGATGTTACTCCCACAGTTACTAGGATTAGGATTGGTATAAGAACCTAATGTCCTCCTGATGGGTGGAGCATTTTTGTTACCAATTTCATCATGGTGATTAGGAGGAAATTCCTCAGCCATACTTTGGTCTGAATCTTCTTCTTCTACTTCTTAATCTCCAGAAAGTTATTTTTGTCTCTGAATTGTAAGATGTTGATTCACCTACAAAACCACCTCGCATATACATAAACAACCAAAAACCAAGTGGTAAAGTTCACTCTATCATAGAGTGTGGTTAGAACTAAGTGGTACAATACATCAAACAATTAGTATGCTGAAATTACAATGAATATATACAATGAAAAAAAGTAAATGGCATAAACTATACAAGTAAAATGAGTAAACAAAGAGTGAGCTAAGTCACAAAATAAAGAAAACGTTTAATCTAGCTAGTCAATCAACTTAATTATTATCAATCTTAATCAATCCCCAACAACAGCGCCAAAAACTTGATATGGATTTGACAAACAATATCCACCGGCAAGTGTACCGAGTCGTAATCAAGTAATAACTCATGATGAGTGAGGTCGATTCCACAAGGATGGATAGATCAAGCAACTTTAATTAACTGGCTATTCTAGTTAAACAATCAATTTAATGAGGTTTAGTCAAATATTAGATAACTTGGCAGTAAAGTAAATGACTGAAAAGTAAAGAGCAAAGAGATAAATGTCTGGAATTAAAGAGCGAAAAAGTAAATAACTAGGAATTTAAAGTGCAGAAAAATAAATTGCAATAATGTAAATGTGGGAAGAATAAATGGAAGAAAAGTAAATTGCTGGAATGTAAAAGAAGTAACGAAAAGAAGCATTAAATGGAAAGCAAATGATCAGGAAGGGGAAAGATAGAATGAGAGAGGATCATTGGGGTAGAGAGATATTGAATTCTCCGGATCAAATTGCTTTTCATCTCATCTTCAATCATGCAATTCACTGATCTCTTGGCAATCATAAGTGATTGAAACCCAATTCTTTGGTGAATCAATCTCTCTTAACTTGATCAATTATCAATTCCTTGATCTAATTTCTCATGAGAAGAGATGAAGATTGGTATCTAATTTAGAGCCACACAATCCCATAACTAACATATCCGAATCCTTTCCAGATGAGCAACTCTATGCCATCCGGACAGTCCCTTAGTTTGCAAACATTGCAAATTACAAGGCTATACGGTTCATTCCCAAGAAATTTTCCAGGCAGCAGGCCCGGAAACTCATGCATTACCTATGGTATGAGCCATATCTCTTTAAGAGATGCTCGGATGGAATAATCCGACGCTATGTGTCTGAAGAAGAGGCACAGATAATTCTATGGCATTGCCATAGCTCTGACTATGGATGACACTTTGGAGGTGAGCGGACAGCCACTAAGGTACTCTAAAGTGGCTTTTATTGGCCTACCTCTTTAAAGATTCTAGAGAGTTCGTCCGTACCTGTGATAGTTGCTAGAGGGCTGGCAATCTTCCTCATGGTCACCGAATGCCTCAGCAAGGAATCTTAGAGATTGAGTTGTTTAACGTGTGGGGCATAGATTTTATGGGACCTTTCCCGCCTTCATACTCAAACATCTATATCCTTGTGACAGTAGATTATGTGTCTAAATGGGTTGAAGCAATAGCAACACCCACTAATGATACTAGAGTAGTAATGAAGTTCCTCCAAAAGAACATTTTCAGCAGGTTTGGTGTCCCTAGGACACTAATCAGTGATGGAGGAACTCATTTCTACAACAGACAGCTGGATTCTATCTTGAGCCGATACGGAATTCGCCATAAAGTAGCAACACCGTATCATCCCCAGACTAATGGGCAAGTTGAAGTCTCAAATAGAGAACTAAAGTGAATCCTAGAAAGGACAGTAAGTGCCTCTACAAAAGGATTGGGCTAGAATGCTTGATGATGCTCTGTGGGCATACAGAACAGCTTTCAAAACCCTCATTGGAACTTCACCATATCAGTTAGTATACGGGAAGTCCTGTCATCTGCCAATGGAACTAGAACACAAAGCCTATTGAGCTACTAGATTCCTCAACCTTGATGCTAAAGCAGTAGGGGAAAAACGGCTACTCCAACTGAATGAGTTGGATGAATTTCTGTTAGATGCATTCAAAAATGCAAAAATCTATAAGGAAAAGGCAAAGAGGTGGCATGACAGGAAGCTAGCTTCCAGAGTCTTTGAACCAGGACAGAAGGTCCTACTCTTCAACTCAAGACTCAAACTGTTCCTTGGGAAACTCAAATCCCATTGGACATGACCGTTTGTGATTATCAAGGTATCACCTTACGGACAAATAGAACGTCAAGGCAAAGAAACCAGGTTCACTGTCAATAGACAGAGGATTAAGAATTACCTTGAAGGAAATATAGATCCAGCAGGCTCAACACTATTACTAAGTTAAGTACAGTGAAGTCCAACTAAAGACATTAAAGAAGCGCTTGTTGGGAGACAACCCAATAATCACTCATACTTTATTGATTTTCTAGTTGATCCGTTTTAATCAATTTTTTTTAGTTTCTAATTATATTTTAAGTTATTTTTCGGGTTAGTGATATTGTACAGAGCTCAAACAGAGACAGAATGATGCAGAACAGCACATAGAATACCCTGGAGTAAAGAGCTTTCTGGCGTTTAAACGCCAGAAAGGGTAGGGTGTTGGGCATTTAAACGCCCATGGAGGCAGCAGGCCTGACATTAAACACCAGCCAGGAGGCCCTGGCTGGGCATTTAATGCCCTGAAGGGAGCACATGTCTGGCGTTTAAACGCCCAGCCAGGGGTCCTGGCTGGGCATTTAAACGCCCAATAGGGAGCATCAAACTGGCGTTAAACGCTAGCCAGGAGGCCCTGGCTGGGCATTTAACACCTCACAGGGAGGACTACTCTAGCGTTTAACGCCAGAATGCTAGCATTCTGGGCATTTAAACGCCCGCCTGACAACATGGAGGTAACTTTAATTTTTCAATCTCATCTCTATTCAACTCATCTTCATCCAATTTAATTTAAAAAATTCTTCAATTTTTAAATTAAATCTTGTTCAAATATTTTATTTTCAATTTAATTTTCAAATTAAAACATTTTTTTTTCAAATTGTTTTCAAATCCTTTCAAAATGGTATAACTTTTACAATTCGCTTTTAAACTCGTTTCAAAATCTTTTCTTATCTTATTCATACCTTTTATTAAACATTCAAATCCTTTTCATGTTCCATATCTTATCTTTAATGTCTTTTCTATCCTCTTAAAATCTTCACTTATCTTTTAAATAACTTATCTTTTTATCTTTTTCAAAAATCTTTATCTTTTATCTTTTATCTTTTATCTTTAATTTTTTTCGAAATTTCCCTCCCTCCCTCCCTATATATATGTGTGCCGTGCCCTCTCTCCCTCACTCACCACCTCTCATTCGAATTCTCTCTTCTATTTCTTCACCAAGCAACATGAAGAACACTATCTCAAGGTAACAAGTAAAAGGCGAGTAATCCCTGAAGTAGGATTCGACCTTGGAGAAGAAGAATTCCCAGAGATCCAAGAGCAAATTCGAAGGAGAGGCTGGGAGATTCTAAGTGATCCTGAGTTAAATGTTGGATACAACATGGTCCAGGAATTTTATGCAAATATGTCGATGACAGATAAGCAAAAGCAAGATGGAACAGCCATCCATACTTTTCATACCATGGTCAGAGGGAAAATCATATACTTTCACCTAGACAGGGTGAGAGAGGTCTTCAAACTACCTCTGCTAAGGGATGACTGTGAGTCATACAACAGGAGGGTTGTAGCCAACTGGTGCGGAATTTACAACCACAAACTAACCGGCAAGTGCACTGACGATCGGATTTCTGCCAGTAAAGAAATTTATAAAAATAATCGCGTTGTAAGTATAGTTTCTAAACCAACAGAGAATCCTTTCGTACAAAAGTTTTGGTTTTCACTTAAGCAAACCCAATAAAAATAATAACCGAAGTATTTAAACCTCGGGTCGTCTTTTCAAGGAATTGTAGGGAAGTATGATTATTATTGGTTATGTAAAAAGATATATTTTTGGGTTTTTCAAAATAAGGAACAAGTAATTTAAATGACCAGAAAGATAAATTAATAATAATAAAATCTCTTGGCAAGGTATAAGAATTGGAATTCCTATCCTAGTTATCCTTATCAGGTGTGATGAGAATTGGGTTTTAATCCCACTTACTTAACCCTTACTAAAGCAAAGAAAAGTCAAGTGGACTAATTAATTTGATCCTCAGGTCCTAGTCAACTCCTGTGGAGAGACTAGCTTTAGAGCGATTTGAATCAATTAGCAACTCCAATTTCAATCAACAGCTGAGTTTGATAACTCAAGTGTCACCAATCACTCAACCAAAGCCAAAAGGGAAGAAAATCTACTCGAATAAAAATACCTTCAGATTGGAAGCAACAGTAACATAAATAAAAGAAAGGAATCTTAAATCTGAAATACCTCAAATTGCATTTAAAAATAAATTCAAATCTGACATGGAAAAGTTCATAAGCCAATTTGGCAACATAAGTAATTAACAAATAAAAGTATTAGAGTATCTAAAAGTAGAAGAGAAATATAAAGTAAAAGGAATATTGAACCTGACATTGAAGTAATAACCATAAAGTAAAAGAAATCCTAAATCCTAATCCTAATCCTAAATCCTAAGAGAGAGGAGAGAGCCTCTTTCTCTAAAAACTACATCTAATCCTAAAATTGTGTATATGAAAGTTGTATGATGTGTGTTTTTTTATGAATAGATGCAATCCCCCACTTTATAGCCTCTAATCTGTGTTTTCTGAGCCAAGAACTGAGCCAGAAACAGCCCAAAAATCGCTGGTTTCGAATTCAAAGACGTTGATTTTTGCCACTGCGACGCGTCCGTGTGGAGCACGCCTTCGCGTTACCTAGAGGTATGGCCACTATAGTATATTATATATCATTTCGAAACCCCAAACGTTAGCTTTCCAATGCAACTGGAACCACATCATTTGGATCTCTATAGCTCAAGTTATGATCGATTGAATGCGAAGAGGTCAGGCTGGACATCTTAGCAATTTCTTCAGCTTCTTGTATTCCTTCCAGTTTTGCATGCTTTCTTTCCATCCTCTAAGCCATTCCTGCCCTGTAATCCCTGAAATCACTTAACGCACATATCATGGCATCGAATGGTAATAAGAGAGGATTAATATTAATAAAATTAAGGTCAAAGAAACATATTTTCAATCATAGCATAAAATCAGGAAGGAGAATGTAAAACAATGCAAATCATATGAATAAGTGAGTAAAGAATTGATATAAACCACTCAATTGAGCATAATATAAACCATAAAATAGTAGTTTATCAATCTCTCCACACTTAAACATTAGCATGTCCTCATGCTAAGCTCAAGAGAAGCTATAAGAGAGTGAAGAGGAATGGTAGAATGTATGAAATGCAACCTATGAATGCAACTAAATGCAGAATGCTTATTTCTTACTTGGTTAAAAGTATACAAATCCTTCAAGAATAAATATGAACTAGATTTCACTAATTCAAATCACAAAATAAAGTACAAGTGAACTTGCAGAAGAAAATAGCTCATGAAAGCCGGGAACAAAGAATCGAGCATCGAACCCTCACTGGAAGTGTATGCACTCTAATAGCTCAGGTGTTTAAGTTTCGATTCTCTCAATTCTCTACTAATCTTTCTTTCTAAGGCTTGCTTTTCTTCTAACAATCAACAAAAATTTAATGCACAGATACACATATCAAGAGGTCTTTTAAGGGTTGTAATGGGGTTAGGGTCAAGGTAGGATTGTATTTGGTCAAGTGGACTAAAATATGAATCCTTAATTAACTTAAGCTTTTCCCACCTAACTTAAGACAATATATGTAATCAAAATACAAAACCTAACTGTCCATTAACCATGTTTTCCACATATTCATGCATTCTAATTTCAAGTACAGTACATATGCATTGCTTTCACCACTTACTTTGGGGCATTTTGTCCCCTTTTATTTATTTGCTATTTTTCTTTTTCTCCTTATTTTTAGTAATCTGAAATATGCCTATTTCTTCTTCTTCTTTTTTTCTTCTATTTTTCTCAATGCATATGATTAAATTATTGAATGCATGAACATGTCCAAAATATTTCTTTCACATTTTCATAAAGATATATAATACCCAATTCTCAAACCAAATGTTTTCAAATCCAATTTTCCCACACTTAAATTATAAGCACTCTCACTAGTCTAAGCTAACCAAGGATTCAAATTAAGGACATTGTTGTTTTTCGCTTAGAGTTAATGATGTGCTAAAGTAAAGAATAAAGGGGTAAAATAGGCTCAACATTGGTTTGCAAAGGATAATGAAAGGGTAAGGCCATATAGGTATGTAAGCTTAGTGAAACAAAGGCCTCAATCATATAAGTGTATGCATACACTAAACAATGGAAATATAGAATTAAGCAAGACAAAGATCACAATTTTAGAGAGAACAACACACACCAAAAATAAAATATTGGTTGATAAAATGCAACCAATCAATTAGGCTCAAAATCTCACTGGTTTTGTGTGTTCGAGCTCTAAACCATGTTCCAAAATAATATTTCTTCAAACAAGTTTAACAAAAAAATTTATTCAGATTAGTGAAATATTATAAAAAGTTTCTTGAGAAAGAAAATATTACTTCAACCAAGTAGTAACTAAATGCATAAAATCAAACAAATATGCAATCAAACATGCAAATGCAACAATGAACAAACAAAGAAAATAAAACATTGGTGTTGAGAGGAAAATAACTAACCCATGGAGATCGGTATCGACCTCCCCACACTTAAAGATTGCACCGTCCTCGGTGCATGCTGAGATGCGCAAGTGGGTGGGTTGCTCCAACTGATGCTTTTTCCAAAGATTGTACAGATGGACTTGTTTGTCTCCCCATGTAAAGGTTTTCCGTTTTCCTTCCTCGGTGGCCATCCTGAAAGAAGGGGAAAAAAAGAAGAAGAGTAACCCAGGAATAAAGAAAAGAAAATAAATAAAGTATGGGTGGGTTAATGCCAAATAATGGGAGTCTCAATTGCATGGTAGCTACAACATGCAAGTGAGAAAACAATAGAAGCACATGGCATACCAGTGGTGCAAAATTTGCAACAAAGGGGAGGAGCGTGGGTAATGAAAGACAGTATAAGTGCATATCAATGCAAAAGGAATACCAGTATTACAAAAATTAGCATTGACTTATGAATAATAATACCCAATCAGAATAAAACAAGTCATGAAGCACCGGAATAATGCAAGAAAAGATGCAACAGTTGAATAAGAAAATTTAACACTAATGGAAAAATAATAAATTTAGAAAAGAAAATAAAAATATGCACAAAATTAAAATGTAATGAATGAAAGTATGCAAATAAATTAAGTAAAATAGGATGAAAGCGAAGAAGGATGAGAAGTTAAAAAGATGAAGAAGAAGAAAGTAAGGAAGGATAAGAAAAATTAGGATTGGGGAAGAAAAGATAAGATATTTGGCTGATCTGGATAAGCTGTGCGCCGCATGTGATGCGGACGCGTGAGTGATGCGGTCGCGTGGTGTGCGATAAGTTCAGGTGACGCGGACGCGTGGGTCACGTGATCGCGTGGCCTGATTTGTGCGATTGGCGCGAGTGCAACCTCGCGTTCGCGCAACTCTCTGTTTCAAACTTATTTTGCCAAAATTTAGGGTGACGCGTTCGCGTGCTTGACGCGATCGCATGAATGGCCATACTTTGAAAAATGACGTGGACGCATGGAGCACGTGTTCGCGTGATAGGGCTTGTGCTTCTGGCATGAATCCAGTCCAGCTCCATCATAACTCTCTGCTGTACACCTCGTTACGTCGATTTTACAGAGTCACGCGTTCGCGTGGGTGACGCGGACGCGTGGGGAGGCTATTTTTCAAAATGACGCAGACGCGTCATTGACGCGGTCGCGTGAGCATGTTTGTGACTAAGGCACGCCTCCAGCCACGCTCTCGCGTGACTTTCTGTTCGATACTCTTTTCTTCCAAATGCACCTATGACGCGGATGCGTCAGCGACGCTTACGCGTCTCGTGTGTTTTTTATGCAATATGCAGATGCAAATGCAGAATGCAGACTATATGCAGAAATTATGAATGAACATTAATAAAATAAAATAAGATTAAGAATAAAAAGGAACAAATATACCATGGTGGGTTGTCTCCCACCTAGCACTTTTAGTTAAAGTCCTTAAGTTGGACATTTGGTGAGCTCCTTGTCATGGTGGCTTGTGCTTGAACTCGTCCTGAAACTTCCACCAATGCTTGGACTTCCAATAAGTTCTACCAATACTAAGTAAATTTCTCAAGCTTTGATGGAGTTCTTCACAAGCTTTGAGCTCCCAAATTTGATCCTCATGTATGCCTGGATCCCAAATCTTGTTTCTGCACCCGTCTTCAAGTGGAACATGATGATTCCATCCGGGTGGTAAGCAATCCGAATTCTCACTACGGCATCCAAACAGCTTCCTAGACTCATTCAATCGAGCTCCACACCAATACTTGCACTTCAACTTGGAGTGTGCAACCGTATTGAACTTTGCAGGGCAACTCCTACCACTAACCATTTTCCTCTTACTCTTAATGCCACAAAGAGCTCTAAGTTGACCATCTGTCTCAAGTAAACCATATTCAAGTGGGATGAGAAAGCTAAGGGATATGAATTTTACCCACTTGAATGTTATGAAGGATGATGGTGACTTAGGTGGAGAGGTCTCCAGCAACTTTGGCAAAGTGATATCAAGCTCCACTCCCCTGTGTTCTTTCTGGACAACTTCCACCTCCTTGCAAGCTTCTTCAGTTTCAACCTCTTCCTCTTGGTAGCTTTCTTCCAATTCAATCTTCTCTTTATTGCTCACCAAGGGCATGGGAGGTTGTGCTTCTTCTTAAACCTTTGCAAAGTCTTCAACCAGACTATGCCTTGGAGGTTGTACACCCTCCTCAACATCAATTTCAAATGTCTTTGAAGGAGGCTCTATAACTTGACTTTCCCATGGAGGTTCAGCATCTCCCAAGTCTTCAACCACTTTCTCCTCTTTAGTAATTTACTGCTTTGTCCAGTTGTTTTAGTATAAAATCGTACTCATCCTTGATGATTTCCTTTTCAACTATTCATTCATCTTCAAGTACAAAATCCAGCTCCTCCTTGTTGTCTTCCTTCACTAATTCTTCAACAACTCCTTCGACTTCAAGGGTCTCTACTACCTTCACCTGTAGGGCCTCCTCTAGCTTTTTATGAAGTATGAATTCGCGAAGACGATCCCTTTTCTCTTGTTCCCTGTCAATAGCATAGCAGGGATCATCTTGCTCTTGGATTGGTGGATGTGGGTGCTCTTCCATGGAGGGTGGTGATGGGATGGGGAGATCATTATGTGGTTGAAAAAAAAGTGCACTAGAGCTTGAGGGTTGAATGTTGGAGGTAGAGGGTTGGTCCATGCGGGATATAAGTGCTTGAAGAGTAGAAGTGAGACTAGTGATAGAGGCAAGTGTGGTATGAAGCTTTGTTTGCCCTTGGTGAATAACACCAAGGGTGTTGTCATCCAGTGGAGGTTGGGGTGGATAAGGGTTAGAGTCATATGGAGGTGAATGGTGTAAAGGGGCTTGTGAGTTTGGTAGTTCAAAGGTATGTTGTGGAGGTGGTTCATAAGCATATGATGGGACTTGTTGGTAACTACAAGGGGGTCCACCATATCTATCATCTTAGTATGCACCTCGGAATGGTTCTTGACCATAGTAATTTGGTAGAGGTGGTTTGTCACGAAGGGGTCCACCATAACTATTGTCTTGACATGCATTGTGGAATGGTCGTGGTCCATGGTATCTTGGAGGGTGTTGTTGCCGAAAGGGTTGATCAGATCCTCGTGGCTCCTTCCATCTTTGATTGCTTTGACCTTGATGCATGTTCCTGTTATAGCTTCCATTCCTTTCAATAACATTAGAACCAAACTTAAAGCGAGAGAGGTGAGAACTCATAGTAACTAATAAAAATTAAAAACAAAAATAAAAAGAAATAAACAAGCAAAGAAAAATAAAATAAAATAAAATAAATAAGAGAAAAGGTTTGAAAAAGATTTGATTTTAAGATTAGAAAAGATAAGATAAGTTAGGTAAGAGAAGATAAGTTTTTAAATTAAAAGTTTTTGAAATTTAAATTTTTGAATTTGAAAATTAAATTTTGAATTTTAAGTTTTGAAATTTGAAATTTGAAATTTGAATTTTGAAAAAGTCAACAATATAAGATAAAGATTTGAAAAAGATTTAAATTTTGAAAAGGTTTGATTTTTAAAAATTTAAATTTAAATTTTGAATTTTGAATTTTGAATTTGAAATTTAAAACTAAGATAAGATAAGATAAAAAATTTTAAAATAAAAATCTGAAATATTTTTTTTCGAAAAAAATCAATTTAAAAGTAAATATTTACAATAACCAATAATAAGGCACACGTTTGCAATTCCCCGGCAACGGCGCCATTTTGACGATCGGATTTCTGCCAGTAAAGAAATTTATAAAAATAATGGCATTGTAAGTATAGTTTCTAAACCAACAGAGAATCCTTTCGTACAAAAGTTTTGGTTGTCACTTAAGCAAACCTAATAAAAATAATAACCGAAGTATTTAAACCTCGGGTCGTCTTCTCAAGGAATTGCAGGGAAGTATGATTATTATTGGTTATGTAAAAAGATATATTTTTGGGTTTTTCGAAATAAGGAACAAGTAATTTAAATGACCAGAAAGATAAATTAATAATAATAAAATCTCTTGGCAAGGTATAATAATTGGAATTCCTATCCAAGTTATCCTTATCAGGTGTGATGAGAATTGGGTTTTAATCCCACTTAGTTAACCCTTACTAAAGCAAAGGAAAGTCAAGTGGACTAATTAATTTGATCTTCAGGTCCTAGTCAACTTCTGTGGAGAGACTAGCTTTAGAGCGATTCGAATCAATTAGCAACTCCAATTTCAATCAACAGCTGAGTTTGATAACTCAAGTGTCACCAATCACTCAACCAAAGCCAAAAGGGAAGAAAATCTACTCGAATAAAAATGCCTTCAGATTGGAAGCAACAGTAACATAAATAAAAGAAAGGAATCTTAAATCTGAAATACCTCAAATTGCATTTAAACATAAATTCAAATCTGACATGAAAAAGTTCATAAGCCAATTTGACAACATAAGTAATTAAAAAATAAAAGCATTAGAGTATCTAAAAGTAGAAGAAAAATATAAAGTAAAAGGAATATTGAACCTGACATTGAAGTAATAACCATAAAGTAAAAGAAATCCTAAATCCTAATCCTAATCCTAAATCCTAATCCTAATCCTAAATCCTAAGAGAGAGGAGAGAGCCTCTCTCTCTCTAAAAACTACATCTAATCCTAAAATTGTGTATATAAAAGTTGTATGATGTGTGTTTTTTTATGAATGGATGCATTCCCCCACTTTATAGCCTTTAATTTGTGTTTTCTGGGCCGAGAACTGGGCCAGAAACAGCCCAGAAATCGCTGGTTTTGAATTCAAACACATTGATTTTTGCCACTGCGACGCGTCCGCGTGGAGCACGCGTTCGTGTCACCTAGCTCTACGGACACTAGAGCAAATTATATATCATTTCAAAGCCCGGAACGTTAGCTTTCCAACGCAACTGGAACCGCATCATTTGGATCTCTATAGCTCAAGTTATAATCGATTGAATGTGAAGAGGTCAGGCTGGACAGCTTAGCAATTTCTTGAGCTTCTTGTATTCCTTCCACTTTTGCATGCTTCCTTTCCATTCTCTAAGCCATTCCTGCCCTGTAATCCCTAAAATCACTTAACGCACATATCACGTCATCGAATGGTAATAAGAGAGGATTAATATTAATAAAATTAAGGTCAAAGAAACATGTTTTCAATCATAGCACAAAATCAGGAAGGAAAATGTAAAACCATGCAAATCATATGAATAAGTGAGTAAAGAATTGATTTAAACCACTCAATTAAGTATAAGATAAACCATAAAATAGTGGTTTATCATGCACCGGGTCGTACCAAGTAATACCTCAGGTGAGTGAGGGTCGATCCCACGAGGATTGATGGATCAAGCAATAATGGTTGAGTGATTGGCTTAGTCAGACAAACAGAAAAGAGTGTTTTGGTATTCAAAAGCATTAAACAGTAATTCAGAAATTAAAATAGCAAGCAATAAATTGATGAGAATAATATGTGGAGAAACAGTTAAGGCTTCAGATATATCTATTTTCCGGATAGACTTTTCTTACTAACTATTTTAATCATGCAAGATTCAATTCATGGCAAACTATATATGACTAAGCCCTAATTCCTTAGACCTTCTTAGTCTACTCTAACTTTCATCAACCGCCAATTTCTTGGTCACTTAATTCCAATTAGAGGGTGAAGTTTAATTCTAGTTATTATACCACAAAAATCCTAATTATCCAAATATAAGAGGATTATATGTCACGTACCCCGTTAAATCCAGATAATTAGAATTTAGGAGAAATTGTTTTCAAGCTGTTGTTCAAGTAAAGAGCTTTTCCAAGTTATACAAGAACTCAATTAGAAAGAGGGTCATACTTCCGTTCCACCCAAATTCATAAAATAAAGAACGAAAACAATTCTTAAATTATAAATCAGTATATGAATTAAAATAGAAAAACAATAGAATTAATCCATACAATAGACAGAGCTCTTAATCTTAACAGTGGAGGTTTAGTTGCTCATGGTTCAGAGTGGAAAACTAGAATTGTAAATTGGGCTGAGGTGGAATGAAAAGTGAAATAATGTTGGGATCCCCAGAAGAGAAGTTTCTTTTCTCTTTTATATGTAATCCTAATTAATTTAAAATCTATTTTCTAAAACTAAAATAATATCTTTTCCTATTTTAAATAAAATAAAGTTTAAATCAGAATTAATTATAACATCAGCGTTTTCTGCATTTTCTGCACGTGGCGCCAGTCACGCGTACGCGTCAGTCACGCGTACGCGTCGCTGGTCTTCTTCGCGTGTCACACGTACGCGTCAGGTAGGCGCACGCGTCGCTGTGCAAATCTCCAAATCACGCGCACACGTCAGGTACGCGCACGCGTCGCTCCTCGCTGGTCATCTCCTTTAATTCTTGTGCTCCTTCCATTTGTGCAAGCTTCCTCTCCATCCTCTAAGCCATTCCTACCCTATATAGCTTTCTTCTCTTTTTCTGCGGAAGTTACATCAAATCCAACCAAATGCTACCTAAAATAAACAGAATTGCACAAGATTCAAAGTAGCATCCATAGTAGCTAAGAGATAATTAATTCTTGATTAAAATCAACAAATTAAATGCAAATTCACTAGGAAAAGATAGGAAAGATGCTCACGCATCACAACACCAAACTTGAATAGTTACTTGTCTTCAAGCAACCAAAATAATATAGGCTTAGAATGTGAATTTGCATGAGAATGAGAGTTCGATTAAGCTCATGTCTCTTCTTATAGTGGGGTTTACAACTGCAATCCTGAATAGTTTTGGCATCTCACTCTCCTTTGAATCAGAAGGATGTCCACTGTCATTCGGAATTAGAATCCGGATAATATTATGAATTCTCTGATCTTTTGTTCTTCAATTTAATCCTTGAACACAGCAATTTTTCTTTGATTCTTATTTCTTTGGTGCTTTGCACCTTGAGCCTAGCCGTGACTTTAAATGTTCTGTCTCAGGGGTTAATTGACACAAGAACACCACAAGCACTTAACTGGGGAACTCTTTTGAAGTTTTTATTTTTCTTTCAGCTACTCCCAGACAGTGGTGCTCAAAGCCTTTGGCATACTCTGCTAATTGCAATTGATCTCGACTCTAAATGTTTTGTCTCAAGGATTACTTGACACAAGAACACCACAAGCATATGACTAGGGAAACAACTCTTTGAGCTTTTAATCATGTCTGACCTCCCTAGTCATTGATGCTCAGAGCCTTGGACCTTGCTTTTATATCCCCTTTTTTTTACTGTTTCTTTTGCTTCAAGGATTAAACTTTTACTTATTGCAGAGACTTCATAATAGTTCTCTAAATTCCTGTTCCTTGTACATCAACATTCTTTGATTCAAATTTAAATATGCACTGTTCATGTCATGCATTCAGAATCACAGAGAACACCACCACATTTGATTAAATGAGACTACTCTTAAAAATTAAACTCAATTTCTCATACATTACATCCCCTTTTTCTTCTTTCTTTTTGATTTCAAGCTCAGTGGGCAATACATGAGACACCTTTCAGAATTAAAGCAACTAACAGAAATTTTAAAAATAACAGAACTAAACTAGAACCTAGGAATTTATCTAATAAAGGATCATGCAATAAACGAGACAAAATAGTAGAAAACCGAAACATAACATAGTGAGAGCGGGAAGGAATATAGAATGAAAAGAATTCAACCACCTCAGTTATCCTAGTGGTCATTTTATTCTTTAGGCTGTGCTCCTTCATGAAGATGATTCGCCTCCCTTTGGTACCATAAAATTAAACAGAAAAACCACAAGCGAAGCGACAACACCAAACTTAAAAAGTTTGCTTGTCCTCAAGCAAAGAAAATCTGAAAACAAAAACAATTAGTGTTATGAAAGAAGAATAAAAGGATAAAAGAACAAGAGAGAATTTGGATTTGGGAGGGAGAGAGAATGAAAATGAAAACTGGGCGGCGCACTAGTGGAGTTGTGCGTACGCGTGGGTCGCACGATTTTGAAAGTGACGCGTAAGCGTCTGGCACGTGTACGCGTGCCCTTGATTTGTGTGAATCACGCGAAGGCGGCCGCACGCATGCTCAACTCTCTGTTCGCATGGCCTGGGAACCGAAATTCTCATATGACGCGTGCGCGTCATGAACACGCACGCGTGGATGGCCATTTACGCAAAGTACGTGCACGCATCGGGGACGCGTACGCTTGATCAAGTTTGTGCCCCTAGCACATTTCCAGCCCCAAGTCAGCACAACTCTTTGGCCAAACACTCATTGATGCCGATTTTCAGGGTCACGCGTACGCGTCAGGTACGCGCACGCGTGGATTGCCAAAAACCAGAGTGACGCGTACGCGTCTGGTATGCTTACACGTGGGTGAGCTGGTGCGCGAGGCATAGTTCCTGCACAACTCCAGCACAACTTTCGGTTTTTCTCCCCTCTTTTTTTTCGAAGTGTTTGGTTCCTGTTCTTAAAAATTCTACATGATCAAAACACAAGTAAAACAAAGGAAAACAGTAAAAACTTAATAAAAATCAAATAAATAATATAATCAACTCAATGGAAAAATAACTACGGATACGAAATCATCGGGTTGCCTCCCGACAAGCGCTTCTTTAACGTCACTAGCTTGACGGTCAGCTCCTTTAAGGAGGAGGATCATAGGGGCTTAGCTCTTCACCCCTTACTTTGAACTTCTTTCTTGTGTCTCCATAAAGTAGCTCAATATGCTCCAGAGAGAGGATTCTGTTTACTGTATAAATTCACACTGGATTTCTAGTCAACACCACTTGCATTCCTGGGGAGAAACCTTCAGTGGGGATCTTTTTGTTTCTCCATCCTCTGGGTACTTTCTTCTTTTTGGTAACTTCCTCCTTGGTGGATGATGCCTTCCCGACACCAAACTTAGGTTTGATGTCAGGAGGAATTTTATTGATTGTCACCAAAGGAGGTTTGAGCTGCAGATTCTGCTGTGCATCATCAGGGGGTTCTTGAAGGTTTGGATTAATAAGCTCAGTCTGCATGCACCTCTCTTCTTCATCTACTAAATATATATCTTTGAAGACATGAAAGACTAGTTGCTCATCATGCACTCTAAGCACTAATTCACCCACTTCTACATCAATCAGAGCTCTTCTAGTGGCTAGAAATGGTCTTCCTAGAATTATAGAGGCATTCTCATCCTCCCCTGTGTCAAGAATCACAAAATCTGCTGGGAGGAAGAACTTACCCACTTTGACCAAAATATTCTCCACTAATCCGTATGCAGGCTTCATAGATTTATCTGCCATCTGTAATACCATCCTTGTGGGTTGTGCCTCTTGGATTTGCAGCTTCTTCATCACAGACAAGGGTATTAAATTGATGCTTGCTCCCAAATCACATAATACTTTCTCAAAGGTTGTTCTCCCAATGGTGCATGGAATTTGAAAGCTCCCTGGATCTGGCATCTTCTTTGGCAAGTTATTCTGAATTATGGCAATACATTCCTTAGTCAGGACCATTGTCTCATCTCCCCTTAAAGGCTTCTTCGTTAACAACAACTCCTTCATGAACTTGACATAGAGAGGCATTTGTTCCAAAACCTCAGCAAAAGAAATATTGATTTGAAACTTTCTGAAGACTTCCAAGAACTTTGAAAACTGCTTGTCCTTGGTCTCCTTTTGAAGTCTCTGAGGATATGGCATTTTAGGCTTGTACTCAGGAGCCTTTGGCAGTGTAGGATAAGTGTCAAGAGAGTCTGGGAATGAGTTGTCTGCACGCTTTGGAGGGACGTGCTCTACTTCTTCCTTTTTCTCCTCTGTAGCTTCTTTTTCAACTGGCTCCTCATTAACTTGTGCTTCCATACTTGCCACTTGTCCACTTATCAAGGTGATAGTCTTGCATTCCTCTCTTGGATTTGGAATTGTGTTATCAGGAAGGCTATTAATGGTCCTCTTATCAATTTTATTAACTTTTGTGGCTAATTGACCCATCTAAATCTCCAAGTTTTGAATTGTATTTGCAGACCTCTCAGGTATTGCTTGCTCAGTTGGCCAATTTACACCTCTAAGTTTCTAATGGAGGCTCTGGTTTTCTGCATAAAACTCCTCATCATCTCCCAATTAGAATCTTCTTGGGATTTAGAATTTGCCTGCAGAGGTGATTATTGTTGATGAGGCTGAAATTGGCGGTTATTGTGATTGTTCTGTTGGAAACTGCCTTGAGAATTATTGTTGAAATTCTGAGATCTCTGAGGTTGGTCCATCCACCCAAGATTGTATGTCTTAGAGTATGGATCATTATTGGGGTTTCTAGGACCACTCCCCATGTAATTTACCTGTTCAAAAAAAGATTGAGCATAATCATAATTCTCATTTTGTACAAAATTACCTGTCATGTCATAAGAGACCTCTTGAGGTGGATTTTGGGTGTTGATAGCTGAGACTTGCATGCCACCCATCTTCTGAGTAAGTAGATTTATCTGCTGAGACATAAGCTTGTTCTGAGCAAGAATAGCATTAAGAGCTTCTACTTCCATAACACCCTTCTTCTGAGGAGCCTCAGAGTTCATAGGATTCCTGTTAGATGAGTATAAACATTGGTTGCTAGCAACCAATTCAATAATCTCAATAGTCTCCTCTGGTGTCTTCTTCTTGTGAAATGAACCACCTGCAGAATTATCAAAGCACATCTTGGACATTTCACCTAAACCTTCATAAAAGATATCTAGTTGGGTGCATTTGGAGAACATGTTTGAAGGGCATTGCCTAGTCAGTAGCTTGTACCTCTCCCAAGCTTCATAAAGAGTTTCACCATCCTTCTGTGTGAAGGTATGAACCTCCACCCTAAGCTTAGTCAGCTTCTTTGGTGGGAAAAATTTAGTAAAAAACTCAGTAACAACCTTGTCCCAAGTATCCAAACTCTCCTTGGGTTGAGAATCTAGCCATAGGTTTGCTCCATCCCTCAGAGCAAACGGGAAGAGCATGAGTTTGTACACCTCGGGGTTTACTCCATTTGTCTTCACAGTATCACAAATCTGCAGAAAATTAGAAATAAATTGATTTGGGTCTTCGTGGGGAAGACCATGATACTAGCAGTTTTGTTGCACCAGGGTGACTAATTGTGGCTTCAACTCAAAGTTGTTCGTAGCTATAGGAGGCACCACAATACTTTTTTCATAAAGATCTGCATTAAGAGCAGAGTAAGATCCAAGTACTCTCCATTGTTGCTCATTCTCATTCAAATTTGCCACATTAGCATTAGCAGCATTGTTAGGATCCATAGTGGATTCTACAGCCTTGTAAAGTCTTGCTTGTTGCAAACACCACCTGAAAGTCCTTTCAGGTTCAGGATCAAAGTCTAAGAGATGTTCCTTGTCTCTGTTTCTGCACATAAACAAACAGAAGATAAGAAAAGATGGAACTCTCTACGTCAGAGTGCAGAAAAATCCCAATGAGGTAACCTGTGTAAACAATTAAAATAAAATACTAAATAGAATAAATAAATAAATTTCAAAATTTGTAGGCAAAATTAGAACAGCAAATTTTGAAATTAACAAGAAAAATAAACAGGAAAAATTGAAATAAAAATAACTAGGGGACACCAAACTTAATTTCAGAAATTAAGGAAAAATATTAGTGCTATTTATTTATTTATTTATTTATTTATTTATTTATTTATTTCGAAGATACTAAAGCAAAATTTAAATAAAATTAAAATTAAAACACCTAATCTAAGCAATCAGACAACTAATAGTTGTTAATCACTATCAATCCCCGGCAACGGCGCCAAAAACTTGGTGCGGAATTTACAACCACAAACTAACCGGCAAGTGCACCGGGTCGTACCAAGTAATATCTCAGGTGAGTGAGGGTCGATCCCACGAGGATTGATGGATCAAGCAACAATGGTTGAGTGATTGGCTTAGTCAGACAAACAGAAAAGAGTGTTTTGGTATTCAAAAGCATTAAACAGTAATTCAGAAATTAAAACAGCAAGCAGTAAATTGATGAGAATAATATGTGGAAAAATAGTTAAGGCTTCAGAGATATCTATTTTCCGGATTGACTTTTCTTACTAACTATTTTAATCATGCAAGATTCAATTCATGGAAAACTATATATGACTAAGCCCTAATTCCTTAGACCTTCTTAGTCTACTCTAACTTTCATCAACCACCAATTCCTTGGTCACTTAATTCCAATTAGAGGGTGAAGTTTAATTCTAGTTATTATACCACAAAAATCCTAATTATCCAAATATAATAGCATTATATGTCACGTATCCCGTTAAATCCAGATAATTAGAATTTATGAGAAATTGTTTTCAAGCTGTTGTTCAAGTAAAGAACTTTTCCAAGTTATACAGGAACTCAATTAGAAAGAGGATCATACTTCCGTTCCACCCAAATTCATAAAATAAAGAACAAAAACAATTCTTAAATTATAAATCAGTACATGAATTAAAATAGAAAAATAATAGAATCAATCCATACAATAGACAGAGCTCCTAACCTTAACAGTGGAGGTTTAGTTGCTCATGGTTCAGAGTGGAAAACTAGGATTGTAAATTGGGCTGAGGTGGAATGAAAAGTGAAATAATGTTGGGATCCCCAGAAGAGAAGTTTCTTTTCTCTTTTATATGTAATCCAAATTAATTTAAAATCTATTTTCTAAAACTAAAATAATATCTTTTCCTATTTTAAAATAAAATAAAGTTTAAATCAGAATTAATTATAGCATCAGCATTTTCTGCGTTTTCTGCACGTGGCGCATGTCACGCGTACGCGTCAGTCACGCGTACGCGTCGCTGATCTTCTTCGCGTGTCACGCGTACGCATCAGGTACGCGCACGCGTCGCTGTGCAAATCTCCAAATCACGTGCACGCGTCAGGTACGCGCACACGTCGCTCCTTGCTGGTCATCTCTTTTAATTCTTGTGCTTCTTCCATTTGTGCAAGCTTCCTCTCTATCCTCAAAGGTATTCCTGCCCTATATAGCCTTCTTCTCTTTTTCTGCGGAAGTTCCATCAAATCCAACCAAATGCTACCTAAAATAAACAGAATTGCACAAGACTCAAAGTAGCATCCATAGTGGCTAAGAGATAATTAATTCTTGATTAAACTCAACAAATTAAATACAAATTTACTAGGAAAAGATAGGAAGGATGCTCACGCATCACCAACCGAAAGCTGGATCTAGTCCTAGAGGACATAAGTCTGCCTGGAACCCAATGGATTGAAAATATCAAAAGGTTGCCATGCCAGTTGAAAAGGGCAAACCTCAAGCCTGTTGCTAGAGGATGGCTAGACTTCATTGGGCGTTCTATACTTTCCACAAGTAACCGCTCTAAAGTCAATATTGATAGAGCAGTAATGATTCACTGTATCATGATGGGGAATGAGGTGGAAGTCCACCAAATAATCCCCTGTGAGATTTACAAGCTATCAAACAGAGATTCCACTAAGGCCATGCTGGCTTATCCAAATCTCATCTTCCGCCTATGCCAAGAGACTAAGGTCCTAATCCAAGTGGATAATTTTATTCCAGTGAAAAATCCAATCACCAAGCAGGTGATGGAGAGTTTCCAAATAGAAAATGATAACCTAAAGAGGAAAGATCCCGAACAGTCCCAAGAGATCCCTCCAAGGGAATACTGGGAACAGCTGAAGGCGTTTGTAATTCACTTACAGAGCACATTGGATCAGCTCAAAGAGGAGCAGAAAGATCAGACTAGCATGATTTGCAAACTGATCAAAGAGCAGGAAAAGCAAGGGTGTGAGATTGAGGAGCTGAAGCACCAGAAGCTCTCTCTTAAAGAGCCTAGGGCCCCACAAGCTGAAAAATCATGCGCCCCTCAAGAAGATCCTTGCACCGTACAGCCTGAAGAAACCAACATCCCCAAAGCTGAAGGTTGTTGAGTTTCAACTCTGTGGTTATTCTAATTCCTGTTTTTCTGTCTCACGTATTTCCATCCTAATTTAGAGTTGCATGATCACTAGTAGTAATTAAGTTTTATTTATAGTTTAATTTTTTCTATGTCTTTTAAATTTTAGGATTACATAAGCATTAGTAGTAATTAATTAATTTTTATTTTTCCAATTAGCTATAAATTATTCTTCTTATCATTATTGAACATGAATAAAATAGTAGAATTTTTTAGAAGAAATAAAGATGCATAGATTTTTTTGAGCTTTCCAATAAAGAATAGTTACATTAATATGATTGAGTTACATTACTTTAGTTTTCTGAATGAAAGAATAAACTGTGTATATTTGAAGTTGAATTTTATGATGCTGGCTCTTGAAAGAATAAGGAAAAAAATATTATTGATAATCTGAAAAATCTAAACATTGATTCTTGAGGCAAGAAAAAGCAGCAAAAAGAAAAAGCTTGCATGAAAAAAAAAGAGAATACAGAAAAAGCAAAAGAAGTAGAAAATGCCAATAGCTCTTTAAACCAAAAGGCAAGAGTAAAAAGCCAATAACCCTTTAAACCAAAAGGCAAGGGTAAAAGGACCCCCAAGGCTTTGAGCATTAACGGATAAGAGGGCCTACAGGAATAAAATCCTGACCTAAGCGGCTAAACCAAGTTGTCCCTAACTATGTCCTTCGTAAAAGTGTCAAGAGAAAATGCTTGAGACTGAGCGGTTAAAGTCGTGGTCCAAAGCAAAAAGAGTGAGCTTAAGAACTCTGGACACCTCTATCTGGGGACTCTAGTAAAGCTGAGTCACAATCTGAAAAGGTTCACCCAGTTAAAGTGTCTATGGCATTATTTTATCCGGTGGTAATACTGGAAAACAAGGTGCTTAGGGTCACAGCCAAGACTCTAAAAAGCTGTGTTCAAGAATCAAAAAGAGCTGAACTAGGAGAATCAAAAATATCATCTAGATTCTAAGTTCCTAAAGATGCCAAGCATTCTGATTTTCAATGGATAGTGAGATGCCAAGACTATTCAGAAACAAAAAGCTACTAAGTCCCGCTCATTTAATTAACTGAGCTTCTTTGGAAACTCAGAAATTTATTTCATTCTAATCTTCTTTTCATCCTATTTTATTTTTAGTTGCTTGGAGACAAGCAACTGTTTAAGTTTGGTGTTGTGATGAGCGGATATTTTATACGCTTTTTGGCATAGTTTTCATATAGTTTTTTGATAGGTTTTACTTAGTTTTCATTAAGTTTTTACATGTTTTAGTGTTAATTTCACATTTTTGGATTCCGTTTTGATTTTGTGTGTTTTTGCACCATTTCAGGTGTTTTCTAGCTGAATTTGAGGAGTTGGAGCAGAAGTCTGATCCAGAGACAGAGAAAGCACTGCAGATGCTGTCCAGATCTAACCTCCTTGCACTCAGAAGAGATTTTCTGGAGCTACATAAGTCCAAATGGAGCTTTCTCAATGGTTATAGAAAGCTGACTTCTAGAGCTTTCCAAAAATATATAATAGTTCAGACGTTATTTCAGAGTAGAAGGCCCAAAACTAGTGTCCAACGCTAGCTTCCTGCCCTGTTTCTGGCGTCGAGCGCTAGAAAGGGATTCCAAGCTGGAGTTCAACGCCCAAAAAGGTGCCAGGACTGGAGTTCAATGCCCAAGGAAGCCTAAGCACGTGTATTTTATCAAAACTCAGCCTAAACACTCACCAAGTGGGCCCCAGAAGTAGATTTTAGCACTAGATAGACTGTTTTACCCTTACTAGTCATCAGTTTAGTATTTAAAGTGTATTTTACCTTTTTTACAGATGATCAGATCTTTAGCCCTATTTTTCATTTTCACCATTGTATTTTACTTTCAGTATGAGTTTCTAAACCTCCTAGGTTGAGGGGAGGAGCCCTGCTGAGCCCTATGAATCTTCTTCAATCTGTGTTTGATCTATCTCTAAGATGTATATCTGATCTTCATCGTGGTGAATAGGATGATCTAACAAATTAGCTCTGTTCACCACACTAAGATGAACGTGCCTGACAAACACCCGCGTCTACTTGGGTTCATGTGAATACTTGGAAAGAAAGCACGAGCCAACAGCTATGTTTATACATCTCTCAGACGGTTAATCTATGAATTTGTTGGGGACTTCTCGAGACACCAGTTCAACCAATTTTTGGGGAGATTAAGGTCTTTGTGGTATAGGCTAGATCCAAGGAAGCAGCGTTCTCTGATCCGGAAGATTCGACCTTGTCTGTGGCATGTTGAGTAGGATCACTAGGAGAATGATTTGCTAGAGCTTCACCCTCCATTAGATTGAATGACCAAGGGCCCTGGCGTTCATTCTGTAGCAGAGGAGATCAATGACCACGGGCAATGGTTTTGATCACATACAGCCTGCCATAGAGGAACATCATCCACAAGAAAGAAGATAGTGATACCAGAATCAATTCAGAAAGGCAAAACAACTCTGACTCTCAACTATATTCCCACCATATAATCTCTATCAGTATTTTCTACCCCCTTTTCTTTCATAGTTTCATGATCATTGTACTTCAACCAACTCCAAATACAACCTTGTAATTCTGCCTGAATAAGACCTGCAAGACAACCATTGCTTGCTTCAAGCCCCAATCCTCGTGAGATCGACCCTGACTCGCTCAGGTATTACTTGGACGACCCAGTGCACTTGCTGGTACTGCTGCTGTACGAAGAGTGTGGGGGGTTTGCGTGCACGCGCACAAGGTATGTGTCAGATCTCATATTTGCCGAAGTCCTCGAGTTGTTCCTTGGTTTTGTCTAGGTATTTCTTCATGGTGGGGTCTTTCGTTTGGCAACTTCCCTCTATCTGTGAGGTGATGACTTCCAAGTCACTGAAGATGGTAAGCTTCTGGACTCCGACCTCTCTAGCTAGCCTTAAGCCAGCCAGCAGGGCTTCGTATTTCGCTTGGTTGTTTGACGCGGTGAACTCGAACTTAAGGGATAGTTCTATTTGGGTTCCTTGGTTACATTCTAAGATGATGCCCGCCCCGCTCCCGACTTTGTTTAACGAGCCATCGACATATAGGTCCCATAAGGCGGGGGTTCCCAAGGTATCAGTGTATTCAGCGATGAAGTCGGCCAGGTATTTGGTCTTGATGGCAGTCCGGGCTTCATACTTGAGATCGAACTCGGACAGCTCGACTACCCATTGCAGGATCCTGCCTACCAGGTTCATTTTCTGCAGAATGTGTTTCATGGGATGGTTGGTGCAGACTTTGATGGTGTGGGCTTGAAATTAGGGCCAGAATCTTCTAGCAGTGAGCACGAGGGCGAGGGCGAACTTTTCTATCTTCCTTGTAGGGCTTTGCTGATGAAGTAGATGGGCTGCTGTTCGTCGTCGTCCTCTCGAACTAGGGCTGATGTGATCGCCCGACTTCCAACTGCCAGGTATAACACTAGCTCCTCTCCTTGTCTAGGTCGGCTCAGGATGGGTGGTTCCCCAAGGAACGATTTGAAGTCTTGGAAGGCCTTCTCGCATTCTGGGGTCCATTCGAACTTCTTCCCTTTTCTTAGTATCGAGTAGAAGGGGAGGGACTTTAGGGCTGATCAGGCGAGAAATTTGGACAAGGCCGCCAGCCTTCCATTTAGCTGTTGTACCTCCTTTACACAGGTCGGTCTTTTCATGTCGAGTATAGTTCAGCATTTGTCCGAGTTTGCTTCAATGCCCCTTTGTGTTAGTATGAACCCTAAGAACTTGCCAGCTTCCACTGCGAAGGTGCACTTCGTGGGGTTAAGCCTCATCCCGTTCTTTCTTATGGTGCCAAATACTTCGGCCAGATCGAACAACAATGTTCTTTCCGACTGAGTTTTGACTAGCATGTCATCCACATAGACTTCCATTAGCTTTCCGAGGTGATCGGTGAATACGTTGTCCTTTAACCTCTGATATGTGGCCCCCGCGTTCTTTAGAAGGAACGGCATTACGACGTAGCAGTAGTTTACTTTCGGGGTTAGGAACGAGGTTTTTTCTTGGTCGGGTTTATGCATTGGTGTTTGGTTATATCCCGAGTAGGTGTCCATGAAGGAGAGGTACTTGTACCCTGAGGATGCATCGACTAAGGCATCGATGCTTAGAAGGGGGTAAGGGCCTTTTGGACAGGCTTTGTTGAGGTCGGTGTAGTCTACACACATTCTCCACTTTTCATTTGGCTTTTTTACCTGCACCACTGATGCACGAAATTGTGATCATCAACAATGGCGTCAAAGAACTTGGAGCTCTCAAACGTGAATCACACTTTGTCACAATTCCGCACAACTAACCAACAAGTGCACTGGGTCGTCCAAGTAATACCTTACGTGAGTAAGGGTCGATCCCACGGAGACTGTCGGCTTGAAGCAAGCTATGGTCATCTTGTAAATCTCAGTCAGGCGGATTCAAATGGTTATGGAGGATTGATAATTAAAAGATGAATAAAACATAAAATAAGATAAAGATAGAGATACTTATGTAATTCATTGGTAGGAATTTCATATAAGCGTATGAAGATGCTTTGTTCCTCCTGAACCTCTGCTTTCCCATTACCTTCTTCCAATCATTCATACTCCTTTCCATGGCAAGCTTTATGTTGGGCATCACTGTTGTCAATGGCTACTTCCCGTCCTCTCAGTGAAAATGTTCTACGCACGCTGTCACCGCACGGCTAATCATCTGTCGGTTCTCGATCATGTTGGAATAGGATCCATTGATCCTTTTGCGTCTGTCACACGCCCAACAATCGCGAGTTTGAAGCTCGTCACAGTCATCCCTTTCCAGATCCTACTCAGAATACCACATACAAGGTTTAGACATTCTGGATCTCAGGAATGGCCACCAATAATTCTAGCCTATACCATGAAGGTTCTAATCTTAGATTAGAAACCCAAGAGATACACATTCAAGCTTGTTTGCATGTAGAACGGAAGTGGTTGTCAGGCACGCATTCATAGGCGAGAATGGTGATGAGTGTCACATAATCATCATATTCATCATGTTCTTGAGTGCGAATGAATATCTTAGAGAAGAAGTAGGCGTGAATTGAATAGAAAAATAGTAGTACTTTGCATTAATTCATGAAGAACAGCAGAGCTCCACACCTTAATCTATGGTGTGTAGAAACTCCACCGTTGAAAATACAAAAGTGATAATGGTGTAAGCATGGCCGAATAGCCAGCCTCCAAGGTCTAGGGACTAAACGTCCAAAGATGAAAATACAATAGCAAAAGGTCCTATTTATAGAGAACTAGTAGCCTAGGGTTTACAGAAATAAGTAATTAATGCAGAAATCTTCTTCCGGGCCCACTTGGTGTGTGCTTGGGCTGAGCATTGAAGCTTCTATGTGTAGAGACTTTTCTTAGAGTTAAACGCCAACTTTTGTGCCAGTTTGGGCGTTTAACTCCAGCTTTTGTGCCAGTTCTAGCGTTAAACGCCAGAATTCTTGAGCTGACTTGGAACGCCTGTTTGGGCCATCAAATCTCGGGAAAAGTATAGACTATTATATATTGCTGGAAAGCCCAGGATGTCTACTTTCCAACACAATTGAGAGCGCACCAATTGGGCTTCTATAGCTCCAGAAAATCCACTTCGAGTGCAGGGAGGTCAGAATCCAACAGCATCTGCAGTCCTTATTCAGCCTCTGAATCAGATTTTTGCTCAGGTCCCTCAATTTCAGCCAGAAAATACCTGAAATCACAGAAAAATACACAAACTCATAGTAAAGTCCAGAATTGTGATTTTTATTTAAAAACTAATAAAAACATAATAAAAACTAACTAAAATATACTAAAAACATACTAAAAACAATGCCAAAAAGCGTATAAATTATCCGCTCATCACAACACCAAACTTAAATTGTTGCTTGTCCCCAAGCAACTGAAAATCAAATAGGATAAAAAGAAGAGAATATACAATGAATTCCAAAAACATCTATGAAGATCAGTATTAATTAGATGAGCGGGGCTTTTAGCTTTTTGCTTCTGACAGTTTTGGCATCTCACTTTATCCTTTGAAGTTCAGAATGATTGGCTTCTATAGCAACTCAGAATCCAGATAGTGTTATTGATTCTCCAAGTTAAGTATGTTGATTCTTGAACACAACTACTTTATGAGTCTTGGCCGTGACCCTAAGCATTTTGTTTTCCAATATTACCACCGGATACATAAATGCCATAGACACATGACTGGGTGAACCTTTTCAGATTGTGACTCAGCTTTGCTAAAGTCCCCAGTGAGAGGTGTCCAGGGCTCTTAAGCACACTCTTTTTGCTTTGGACCATGACTTTAACCGCTCAGTCTCAAGTTTTCACTTGACACCTTCACGCCACAAGCACATGGTTAGGGACAGCTTGGTTTAGCCGCTTAGGCCAGGATTTTATTCCTGTGGGCCCTCCTATCCACTGATGCTCAAAGCCTTGGATCCTTTTTATTTTACCCTTGCCATTTGGTTTAAAGGGTTATTGGCTTTTTCTGCTTGCTTTTTCTCTTTTCTCTTTTCTTTTTTTTTTTCGCATATTTCCCTTTTTTTTTGCAAGCTTTTCATTGCTTTTTCTTGCTTCAAGAATCAATTTTATGATTTTTCTGATTATCAAATAACATTTCTCCTTTTCCATCATTCTTTCAAGAGCCAACAATTTTAACATTCATGAATCAACAATATCAAAAATATGCACTGTTCAAGCATTCATTCAGAAAGACAAAAGTATTGCCACCACATCAAAATAATTAAACTGTTTTAAAATTTGAAATTCATGTACTTCTTTTTCCTTTTCAATTAAAAATATTTTCCATTTAAGAAAGGTGATGGATTTATTTTCATAGCTTTAAGGCATAGACACTTAGACACTAGTGATCATGTAATAAAGACATAAACATAAATAAACATAAAGCATAAAAATTCGAAAAACAGAAAATCAAGAACAAGGAAATTAAAGAACGGGTCCACCTTAGTGATGGCAGCTTGTTCTTCCTCTTGAAGATCTTATGGAGTGCTTGAGCTCCTCAATGTCTCTTCCTTGCCTTTGTTGCTCCTCTCTCATGGCTATTTGGTCTTCTCTAATTTCATGAAGGAGGATAGAATGTTCTTGGTGCTCCACCCTTAGTTGTCCCATGTTGGAACTTAATTCTCCTAGGGAGGTGTTGATTTGCTCCCAATAGTTTTGTGGAGGAAAATGCATCCTTTGAGGCATCTCAGGGATTTCATGATGAGGAGTTTCCTCATGCACTTGTCCATGAGTGGGATCTCTTGTTTGCTCCATCCTTTTCTTAGTGATGGGCTTATCCTCATCAATGAGGATGTCTTCCTTTATGTCAATTCCAGCTGAATTGCAGAGGTGACAAATGAGGTGAGGGAAGGCTAACCTTGCCAAAGTAGAGGACTTGTCCGCCACCTTGTAAAGTTCTTGGGATATAACTTCATGAACTTCTACTTTCTCCCTAATCATGATGCTATGGATCATGATAGCCCGGTCTATAGTAACTTCAGACCAGTTGCTAGTGGGAATGATTGAGCGTTGGATGAACTCCAACCATCCCCTAGCCACGGGCTTGAGGTCATGCCTTCTTAGTTGAACCGGATTCCCTCTTGAATCTCTCTTCCATTGAGCGCCCTCTTCACAGATGTCTATGAGGACTTGGTCCAACCTTTGATCAAAGTTGACCCTTCTAGTGTAGGGGTGTGCATCTCCTTGCATCATGGGCAAGTTGAATGCCAACCTTACATTCTGCGGACTAAAATCTAAGCATTTTCCTCGAACCATTGTAAGCCAATTCTTAGGGTCCGGGTTCACACTTTGATCATGGTTCTTGGTGATCCATGCATTGGCATAGAACTCTTGAACCATTAAGATTCTGACTTGTTGAATAGGGTTGGTGAGAATTTCCCAACCTCTTCTTCGAATCTCATGTCGGATCTCCAGATATTCACCCTTTTTGAGTTTGAAAGGGACCTCGGGGATCACTTTCTTCTTGGCCACAACTTCATAGAAGTGGTCTTGATGTACCTTTGAGATGAATCTTTCCATCTCCCATGACTCAGAGGTGGAAGCTTTTGCCTTCCCTTTCCTCTTTCTAGAGGTTTCTCCGGCCTTAGGTGCCATAAATGGTTATGGAAAAACAAAAAGCAACACTTTTACCACACCAAACTTAGAAGGTTTGCTCATCCTCGAGCAAAAGAAGAAAGAATAGAGTAGAAGAAGAAGAAGTAAAGGAGATGGATGGGGCTTAGTGTTTCGGCCAAGGGGGAGAAGTAGTGTGTATGTTGTGTGAAAATGAAGGAGTGAAGATGGGTTTATATAGGGGTGGAGAGAGGGTTAGGGTTCGGCCATTATGGGTGGGTTTGGGTGGGAAAGTGGTTTGAATTTGAATGGTGAGGTAGGTAGGGTTTTATGAAGGATGGATGTGAGTGGTGAAGAGAATGGTGGGATTTGATAGGTGAGGGGTTTTTGGGGAATAGGTATTGAGGTGATTGGTGAATGGGTGAAGAAGAGAGAGAGAGGTGGGGTAGGTGGGGATCCTGTGGGATCCACAGATCCTGAGGTGTCAAGGATTTCTCATCCCTGCACCGAGTGGTGTGCAAAAATGCCCCTTTCTGCCAATCTTGGCGTTAAACGCCAGGCTGCTGCCCATTTCTGGCGTTTAACGCCAGCTTCTTTCCCTTTTCTGGCGTTAAACACCAGTCTAGTGCCCATTTCTGGCATTAAACGCCCAGAATGGTGCCAGACTGGGCATTTAACGCCCATTTTGCTACCCTTACTGGCGTTTAAACGCCAGTAAGTTTCTCCTCCAGGGTGTTCTATTTTTAATTCTGTTTTTCAGTTGATTTTTGCTTTTTCAATTGTTTTTGTGACTTCACATGATCATCAACCTACAGAAAACATAAAATAACAAAAGAAAAGAGAAATTTAACATAGATAATTAAAGATTGGGTTGCCTCCCAACAAGCGCTTCTTTAATGTCAATAGCTTGACAATGGGCTCTCATGGAGCCTTACAGATGTTTAGAGCAATGTTGGAACCTCCCAACACCAAACTTAGAGTTTGAATGTGGGGGTTTAACACCAAACTTAGAGTTTGACTGTGGGGGCTCTGTCTGACTCTGTATTGAGAGAAGCTCTTCATGCTTCCTCTCCATGGTTACAGAGGGATATCCTTGAGCTTTAAACACAAGGGAGTCTTCATTCACTTGAATGATCAATTCTCCTCTGTCAACATCAATTACAGCTTTTACTGTGGCTAGGAAGGGTCTGCCAAGGATGATGGATTCATCCACACACTTCCCAATCTCTAGGATTATGAAATTAGCAGGGATGTAGTGGTCTTCAACCTTTACCAAGACATCCTCTACAAGTCAATAAGCCTGTTTCTTTGAATTGTCTGTCATCTCCAGTGAGAATCCTGCAGCTTGTACATCAATGGTCCTTAGCTTCTCCATTACAGAGAGAGGCATGAGGTTTATGCATGACCCTAGGTCACACAGAGCCTTCTCAAAGGTCATGGTGCCTATGGCACAAGGTATTGAGAACTTTCCAGGATCTTGTCTCTTCAGAGGTAATCTCTGCCTAGTCAAGTCATCCAGTTCTTTGATGAGCAAGGGGGGTTCATCCTCCCAAGTCTCATTACCAAATAACTTGGCATTTAGCTTCATGATTGCTCCAAGATACTTAGCAACTTGCTCTTCAGTAACATCTTCATCCTCTTTAGAGGAAGAATACTCATCAGAGCTCATGAATGGCAAAATTAAATTCATTGGAATCTCTATGGTCTCAGTGTGAGCCTCAGATTCCCATTGTTCCTCATTAGGGAACTCCTTGGAGGTCAGTGGACGTCCATTGAGGTCTTCCTCAATGGAAATCACTGCCTCTTCCTCCTCTCCAGGTTCGGCCATGTGAGACGTGTTTATGGCCTTGCATTCTCTCTTTGGATTCTCTTCTGTATTACTTGGGAGAGTACTAGGAGGGAGTTCAGTAACTTTCTTACTCAGCTGACCCACTTGTTCCTCCAAATTTCTAATGGAGAACCTTGTTTCAGTCATGAAACTTTGAGTGGTTTTAATTAGATCAGAGACTATGGTTGCTAAGTCAGAGGGACTCTACTTAGAATTCTCTGTCTGTTGCTGAGAAGATGATGGAAAAGGTTTGCTATTGCTAAACCTATTTCTTCCACAATTATTGTTATTGAAGCCTTGTTGAGTCCTCTGTTGGTCATTCCATGAGAGATTTGGATGATTTCTCCATGAAGGATTATAGGTGTTTCCATAGGGTTCTCCCATGTAATTCACCTCTTCCATTGCTAGGTTCTCAGGACCATAAGCTTCTTCTTTAGATGAAGCTTCTTTGGTACTGCCTGTTGCTGCTTGCATTCCAGACAGACTCTGAGAAATCATATTGACTTGTTGAGTCAATATTTTATTCTGAGCTAATATGGCATTTAGAGTATCAATTTCAAGAACTCCTTTCTTCTGATTTGTCCCATTATTCACAGGATTCCTTTCAGAAGTGTACATGAATTGGTTATTTGCAACCATTTCAATGAGTTCCTGAGCTTCTGCAGGTGTCTTTTTCAGATGAAGAGATCCTCCAGCAGAGCTATCCAATGACATCTTGGATAGTTCAGACAGACCATCATAGAATATACCTATGATGCTCCATTCTGAAAGCATGTCAGAAGGACACCTTCTGATCAATTGCTTGTATCTTTCCCATGCTTCATAGAGGGATTCACCTTCCTTCTATCTGAAGGTTTGGACTTCCACTCTAAGCTTGCTCAATTTTTGAGGTGGAAAGAACTTTGCCAATAAGGCATTAACTAGCTTTTCCCAAGAGTTCAGGCTTTCTTTAGGTTGTGAATCTAACCATGTTCTAGCTCTGTCTCTTACAGCAAAAGGAAAAAGCATAAGTCTGTAAACCTCAGGTTCAACCCCATTGGTCTTGACAGTGTCACAGATTTGCAAGAATTCAGCTAAGAACTGATGAGGATCTTCCAATGGAAGTCTATGAAACTTGCAATTCTGTTGCATTAGAGAAACTAATTGAGGCTTAAGCTCAAAATTGTTTGTTCCAATGGCAGGGATAGAGATGCTTTTCCCATAGAAGTCAGGAGTAGGTGCAGTAAAGTAACCAAGCACCTTCCTTGCATTGTTGGTGTTTTCGGCTGTCATGGCTTCTTCTTGTTTGAAAAGCTCTGTTAGGTCCTCTACAGAGAGTTGTGCTTTAGCTTCTCTTAGCTTTCTCTTCAAGGTCCTTTCAGGTTCAGGATCAGCTTTAACAAGGATGCCTTTGTCTTTACTCCTGCTCATATAAAAGAGAGAAGAAGAAAGTATGGAATCTTCTATGTCACAGTATAGAGGTTCCTTGAGGTGTCAGAGGAAGAGAAGAATAGAAGGAGAAGGTAGAAAGAGAAGAATTCGAACTTATCAAGAGGAATAGAGTTCGAATTGTTGATAGTGGAGGAGTGTCAGTCCTTAAATAGAAGGATGTGAGAAGAGGGGAAGAATTTTCGAAATTAAAGTAAAAGATTTTGAAATAATTAAAAGAAATTTTGAAAATTTGATTGATGATTTTCGAAAACTAAAATTGGGAAAGAAATTAAGTGATTTTGAAAAAGATTTTGAAATTAGAAATTAAAAAGATATGATTGAAAATTAATTTTGAAAAAGATGTGATTGGAAAGATATGATTGAGAAGATATGATTGAAAATCAAATTAAAAAGAGAAAGTTTTAAAATTAAAGTTGATTACTTGACTAACAAGAAATTAGAAGATATGATTCTAGAATTAAAACTTTTGATCCTTTCTTAATAGACAAGTAACAACTAGAAAATTTTGAATTAAATTATTAATTGTAGCAAGGATTTTCGAAAATAGTAATAAATAAAAAAATTGAAAAGAAATTGATTTTGAAAATATATGATTGAAAAGATATGATTTTGAAAAATTATGAAGATTTGAAAAAAAATTGAATTAAAAACAAAATCTTCCCTCTAGTGTCATCCTAGCGTTAAACGCCCAAAATGGTATTCATTCTAGCATTTAACGCCCAAAATCCTACCTTTTTGGGTGTTTAACGCCCAGCCAGATATCCTGACTGGCGTTTAAACGCCAGTTTTCCTTCTTCACTGGGCGTTTTGAACGCCCAGCTTTTTCTGTGTAATTCCTCTGCTGAATGTTCTGAATCTTCAATTATCTGTGTTATTGACTTCAAAAGACACAATTTAAAATTTTTTTTTGAATTTTTTTTAAATGATGAGAAACAATAATAAAAAGAATGCAACTAAGATCAAATAAACAATGCATGCAAGACACCAAACTTAGAAGTTTGTATACTAAGGACTATAGCAATTTGAAAATGCATATAACAAACAACAAAAGATACAAAATAAGAGAAATTAAAGATCAGAGTACTGAAATCATCAAGAATAACTTGAAGATCAATGAAGAACATAATGCATATATTCAAAAAAATGCAAGAAGAATAAAGACATGCAATTGACACCAAACTTAAAAATTGATATTAGACTAAAACAAGAAACATAAAATATTTTTTATTTTTATGATTTTATAAAATTTTTTTTTATTTTCGAAACTTATATAGAAAAGAAAATAAAGAGAATCAAAAATTTTAATAAGAATTCCAGGAATCATGTAATGTTAGTCTAAAGCTTCAGTCTAAAAAGATTAGACATGGCTAGCCAAGCTTCAGCAGGACATTACATTCAACAGCTAAATTGATGAGAATCAATCAGCTTTTGTGATGATAAGAACATCACCTTGAAACTCTAGAATTCATTCTTAAAAATTCTGAAAAATAAAAAGAAAAGTACCTAATCTAAGCAACAAGATGAACCGTCAGTTGTCCAAACTCCAACAATCCCCGGCAACGGCGCCAAAAACTTGATGCACGAAATTGTGATCATCAACAATGGCGCCAAAGGACTTGGAGCTCTCAAACGTGAATCACACTTTGTCACAATTCCGCACAACTAACCAGCAAGTGCACTGGGTCGTCCAAGTAATACCTTACGTGAGTAAGGGTCGATCCCACGGAGACTGTCAGCTTGAAGCAAGCTATGGTCATCTTGTAAATCTCAGTCAAGCGGATTCAAATGGTTATGGAGGATTGATAATTAAAAGATTAATAAAACATAAAATAAGATAAAGATAGAGATACTTATGTAATTCATTGGTAGGAATTTCAGATAAGCGTATGAAGATGCTTTGTTCCTCCTGAACCTCTGCTTTCCCATTGTCTTCTTCCAATCATTCATACTCCTTTCCATGGCAAGCTTTATGTTGGGCATCACCGTTGTCAATGGCTACTTCCCATCCTCTCAGTGAAAATGTTCTACGCACGCTGTCATCGCACGGCTAATCATCTGTCGGTTCTCGATCATGTTGGAATAGGATCCATTGATCCTTTTGCGTCTGTCACACGCCCAACAATCGCGAGTTTGAAGCTCGTCACAGTCATCCCTTCCCAGATCCTACTCAGAATACCACAGACAAGGTTTAGACATTCCGGATCTCAGGAATGGCCGCCAATAATTCTAGCCTATACCACAAAGGTTCTAATCTTAGATTAGAAACCCAAGAGATACACATTCAAGCTTGTTTGCATGTAGAACAGAAGTGGTTGTCAGGCACGCGTTCATAGGTGAGAATAGTGATGAGTGTCACATAATCATCACATTCATCATGTTCTTGAGTGCGAATGAATATCTTAGAGAAGAAGTAGGCGTGAATAGAATAGAAAAACAGTAGTACTTTGCATTAATTCATGAAGAACAGCAGAGCTCCACACCTTAATCTGTGTGTAGAAACTCCACCGTTGAAAATACAAAAGTGATAATGGTGTAAGCATGGCCGAATGGCCAGCCTCCAAGGTCTAGGGACTAAACATCCAAAGATGAAAATACAATAGCAAAAGGTCCTATTTATAGAGAACTAGTAGCCTAGGGTTTACAAAAATAAGTAATTAATGCAAAAATCTTCTTCCGGGCCCACTTGGTGTGTGTTTGTCCTGAGCATTGAAGCTTCCATGTGTAGAGACTTTTCTTGGAGTTAAACGCCAGCTTTTGTGCCAGTTTGGGCGTTTAACTCCAGCTTTTGTGCCAGTTCTGGCGTTAAACGCTAGAATTCTTGAGCTGACTTGGAACGCCTGTTTGGGCCATCAAATCTCGGGAAAGTATGGACTATTATATATTGCTGGAAAGCCCAGGATGTCTATTTCCAACGCAATTTAGAGCGCGCCAATTGGGCTTCTGTAGCTCCAGAAAATCCACTTCGAGTGCAGGGAGGTCAGAATGCAACAGCATCTGCAGTCCTTTTTCAGCCTCTAAATCAGATTTTTGCTCAGGTCCCTCAATTTCAGCCAGAAAATACCTGAAATCATAGAAAAACACACAAACTCATAGTAAAGTCCAGAATTGTGATTTTTATTTAAAAACTAATAAAAACATAATAAAAACTAACTAAAATATACTAAAAACATACTAAAAACAATGCCAAAAAGCGTATAAATTATCCGCTCATCAACGACGTTCGCCAGCCAAAGTGGGTACTTAACCTCTCTTACAAATCCTGCCTCTAGCAAGTCCCGCACTTGCTTCTCCAAGACTTGTGATCTTTCCGGGCCGAGCTTCCTACACTTTTATTGTATTGGTCGAGATTCGGGGTATACGGCCAATCTGTGGCTTATCAGTCTGGGATCAATGCCGGGCATGTCAGCGACTTTCCAGGCGAAGAGGTTCGAGTGTTCCTTTAGGAACTTAATGAGTAGCTCCTTTAGGTCTTCCTTTAGGTTCGCTCCGAATTTGGTTGTCTTATTTGGGGTATCTCCAACCTATACCTCCTCGGTCTCGCCTTCTGGTTGTAGAGGAAATTCTTCGCGCTTTCGGGCTCCTCCGAGTTCGATGGTGTTATTCTTCTTCCCTCCGGGGCTACCTTTCAAGTTTAGGTTGTCATTGTAGCATCGTCGTGGAAGCTTCTAATCACCCCTTATGGTGGCTATGCCTTCCATAGTTGGGAATTTCATGCATAGGTGTGGAGTAGAGACTGTTGCGGTGAGTCGGTTTAGAGTTGTCCGGCCTAGGAGGGCGTTATATGCCGAGCTTACATCGGCTACAATGTAGTCGACGCTTAATGTTCTAGACCGGGCTCCCTTCTCGAAGGTAGTGTGCAACGAGATATATCCGAGAGGTTGAATCGGGGTGTCTCTCAGCCCGAATAGGCTGTTGGGATATGCCTTTAACCCCTTTTCTTTGAGCTCGAGCTTGTTGAAAGCGGCTTTAAATAGGATGTCATCCGAACTCCCCTAGTCAATCAGAGTTTGATAGAGGTTGGCGTTTGCCAGTATGATGATGATTACTACGGGATCGTCATGCCCTGGGGTGATGCCTGCAGCATCTTCTTTGGTAAAAGAGATCGTGGGGAGGTCGGGTGGTTGACTCTCCTCTGCGACATGGTATACCTCCTTAAGGTGCCTTTTGCGGGACGATCTTGAGATCCCACCTCCTGCGAATCCTCCATTGATCATATGGACGTGCCTTTCCAGGGTAAAAAGGGGGTGTTCTGGCCGTCCTCCCTCTTCATCCCTTCTTCTCTTTCTTTGGTCGTCCGTTCTGTTGGCTAGGTATCGGCCCAGTCATCCTTCCCAGGCCAACTTCTCTATGACATTTTTCAAGTCGTAGCATTCGTTGGTGGGGTGTCCGTAGAGTTTGTGGTATTCGCAATATTCCGTCCGACTTCCTCTTTTTTGTGTTTGATCAGACAGGGAGGCGGGATCTACTGAGTGTGACATATTTCCCTGTAGACGTCTACTAGGGATACCTGGAGAGGGGTGTAGTTGTGATATTTCATGGGCTTCTCGGCAGTTGACTCTTCCTTCTTTTTTGGCTCTTTGTCTTTGTCTCGGGAAGAGTAGGAAAAATTGACTCTTGAAGTTTCTCCCAGTCGAAATTTTTCTTCCATGTTGATGTATTTCTCGGCCCGTTCTTGCACTTCGTTCAGGAAAGTGGGGTGTTTTTTGGATATGGACTGGCTGAATGGCCCTTCTCGCAGGCCGTTTCTTGCACTTTGAGGCATGCTTTATTAAATCTCTCCATATATGTCCGAAAGCTCTCCCGATCTCCTTGCTTGATTCTGAGTAGACGTGGTGCATGCTTGATTTTGTCCCTTTGAATAGAGAATCTGGCCAGGAATTTCTTGGCGAGATCGTCGAAGCTGGTGATCGGCCTTGAAGGTAGGCTGTCGAACCACTTTATAGCTGTTTTGGTGAGGGTGACCGGGAAAGCTTTGCAGCGAGTTACATCGGAGGCCTCGGTGAGGTACATCCGACTCCTGAAGTTGCTGAGATGATGGCTTGGATCGGATCCTCCGTCGTATAGGTCCATGTCGGGGGGTTTGAAATCCTTGGGGACTTTCGCTTCCATAGTTTCCTCTGAGAACGGATCTTGCACTCTGAAGGGGCTGGTCTCACGGTTGGTTCGGGTAGTGCGGGATTTGAGGTTAGGTTTGAGCTTTTGGAGCTTTCCTTCCAGCTCTCGTTGCCTTCTCGTCTCCCTTCGGAGTTCTCATTCGGCCTCCTGTTGGCGCTCGGCCTTTCGCTTGAGCTGTTTTAGGCGATCCTGTTGTTCGCGGATGGCGTCTAATATTTCTGTGTTGGAAGGGAGTTTGTCTTCCTTGGAGTGGTGTGTTTCCTTGGGTGATGGTGGAGGGACCGCAGAGTCTGGGTTTTTTGTTGGCATTCCATCTTCCAATCCGGACGTTGTTGTATGTCCATTATTAGGTGGGTTGCTCGCCATGATTGTGGGATGACTTTCAGGTTCTCCGGCAACGGCGCCAATGTTCTGAGGGGTTCCATCTTCCAATCCGGACGTTGTTGTATGTCCATCTTTAAGATCATAACTTTGGCAACCGCCTTCTGGCGGGCGGTGGCCTTTGCTGTGCTGGACCTCTTTGGGCCTCTCTGGCCCCTTTTTTGGCCTTTAGGAGCTGCTCTGAGCTCTCTTTTAAGAAGAGGTCGGGGGTGAGGGACCTCCTTATGAAGTCGGTCCTCCCGTCTTCTGCCGTCCCGACCACAAAGCTCGGATTAGGGTATGAACAGTTTAGATATGATTATTTTGGCCATTGATTGTGCATACATGCTTTCTTGGAAATTTGATTTACTTTGACTACGTATATACCTATAGATAAATAGATAGTAATTAGAATAGTTATATGCATGTAGATAGTTTGCATTTAGATATTTTGCATTGAATAAAAGTGATACCCCTTTCTTGTCTTTCTTGAGTTTAGCATGAGGACATGCTATTGTTTAAGTATGAAAAGATTGATAAACCACATTTTGATGGTTTATTTTGTATTGAATTTGGTGGATTTTATCAACTTTGCTCATATTTATTCATTGAAATAGCATGATTTTGTGAATTTCTCGTAATTGTGCTTAATGATTGAAAACATGCCTTTTATGCTTTTAATTCACTAAATTTAATTCACTTTGATTCCATTTGATGCCTTGATGTGTTTGTGCAGTGATTCCAGGCTTAGAAGTCAAGGATTGGATCAAATAAGTGAAGAAAAAGTATGCAAGATAGAGAATTCATGAAGAATGAAGGATTTGGTGGAGTTCATGGTCACGTGTATGCATGCCTCACGCGTACGCGTGACATCCCGCGTACGCGTGATACTTGGCACGTGACTAACTTAAAGAAAATGTGGCTGACGATTTCTGAACTCATCCAAGCCCAAATCCAACTCATTTCTGAAGTATTTGAGACCAAATTCAAGAAGGAACAAGGGGAGAGTAATTAAGTTCAGTTTTAGGATGATGTATTAGGTCATATTCTAGAGAGAGAAGCTCTCTCTTTTCTCTAGAATTACGGTAGATTAGATTAAATTTTCCTTAGGATTAGGTTTTAATTCTTGCTTTGATTTAGTTTTCCGTGCAATTTCTTGTTGCTACATTTTTGTTTCTTAGTCTTAATTGTCATTTCCTTTATTTTGTCACTTTTGTGTTTATGAACTCTTGTTGATTTTGATTTCCATTTAATGAAATTTGATATTTTATGTTTCTTTATTGTTTAATTGAGTTGTTATTGTTGTTATCTTGCATGTGGTAGTGTTAGATTTTATTATTTTTGCAATTTTACTAAGCTTTCCTTTTATACCTTCCAAGTGTTTGATAAAATGCTTGGTTAGATTTTAGAGTAGATTTTAGCACTCTTGACTTGAGATTGAGGACTTAGGTTCCTTGATATCATTGATGTCCAGTTTTAATGGTGATTTAGGGTTGTTAGTTAGTTTTAGGATCAACTATGTCCACTTGACTTAACCCTCTGATATTAGAGGATGACTAAATGGAATTAACCATTTGTAATTACCATGTTATGGTCAATGATCTAGATAGAAAACCTTGACTCTTAATCTATACCATGAGTGTATTTTAGCATTTATAGTTTCTTTGTTTGATCTTTACTTTCTTAGTCATCAATCAGAAATCTCAAAATACCTCATAACCAATAATATGCACACTCTCCAGCAATTTCTTTGAGAGACGATCCAAGGTTTAAATACTCTCAGTTTTTATTGGGTTTGACTTAAGTGACAAACAAATTAAACTTAGACCGAGAGTCATCTGTTGGTTTGGAACTATGCTTGCAACGAGGTTCTTTTCTATTGAGAAATTCTAGACCGACGATAATTCTCCCGTCATAAACTCACCGAGGTGGGTTGCAACCTACATCTAAAAAATAACAACATATGGTATGAGAACAGAAGGTTCTCAGTATGGTAATAGTGGCCAATAGATAAGATATAAGATTTTGGGATGCCAGAGGCAATCCTAGAACTTCACACTGATATAAAGATATTCAAGCTTAATGAAACATATAACTTAAACCAATAACAGGGTAACTAACTTAAGAGAATTCTAAACTAACAGAAACACTACTATCCCACAGCCTTCGCCATCCTATCCTCCAGGCGATCTCATCACCATCGCCTATCGAACCTCCTCAATCCCAGCAGAAAACACAGCTAGATGCAAGCAAGTAAAACATATGTAATCTACATTTATAGCAAGTAATTCAAGAAACAGGTAAGCATGTTATACATTTAGGCAATAGATGCAAGTAAGCAAAGCAGAAAAACACATAGAAGATGCACATGATTAATGCCTATCTTATTGGCCGTGGTATCACTTGTCAGTTCAGTTTCCAACCAGACACATTCCCTCGGGATGTCGCCTTTCGATCAGGAATTATTGGTACCCCAAGGATATAGTGCCTGGCACACTATCAAGGGATATAGAGCCCGACACACTCCTGTGATTTGAAAAGATGCGACCGGGATACTCAGCCTCAGCCCTCACATTGTTCTTAACGTAAGCGGGATTAACTACCGTTCTTACGCTGGCACCACAACCTCGACAAACGGGATCCACCACCGACCTTGCCCGAGGTGCACAGCAACTTATCAATAATCTCGTGGATCTCGACCTCGACAAGCGGGATTAACCACCATCATTGCCAGGCGCATAAACATATTAACAACAATATCTGTAATTCACTATCAGTATCCAATGAGTTCATCATTCCTCTCCAAGTTCTAAACTCATCATAACCATCATCAATTCTCAATTTCTCAAATTCATCATCAATCTAGTGCTTCATCAACTCACATAACTAATCCATCTACATTACATCTCAAGCCTAAGTCACTGTCTTCTAAAATCATAACAGAAAATATCTAATTTAAGTCACCTAACCCATCCTCACTAGTCTCAAAGCCTAATCACTAGTTATGAGCCTTAAGTAGTAATTAAAGAAGGTTGGAAAGCTAGAAGAACAATCAAAGTGTTAAAAAAAATAAGTTTTCAACAAAACAGGGGTCATGCATACGCATACCCCCTCTCGTGTATGCATGAGTGTCAAATTGCCTAAGTCGTGTACGCATGCTCCATTCGTGTACACGAGTCCTCAAAACAGAATGGGAGGCTCGCGTCGCGTGCAACATGCCACGTACGCATGCCTATAAAAATGTCATTCTCGCGTACGTATGCCAGTGTCGCATACGCGAGAGTGCTTGGCAATAGCCAATCCTCGCATCGCGTGCACTCTCCACGTACACATGTCTTGAAAACCTTTGAAAAATTTTATACTAAACTTCAAAGGCGCATAAATTTTTTGCTATTAAATATTTTTCATCCGTTCTTCAAACATCTTAAACCTCTCGGATCCAACTTTCATTTAAATTAAGTTTCATCAAAATTGAAGGTCCGGAGCACAAGCTATGACTTTTTGAAGTTGGTTAAAAACAAGGTTCTATTAAAAATTGCAAGGTTCTATAGTTTTCTAAAGCTCCAAGCCAAACCAAATCCAAACATACTCAATTCCAAATCCTACACTTTCTTACACATTTCCAATTGCAACTCTATCATTGTTCAACCACACAACACCTAACCATTTAATTCCAAAATCAACAACTACTTCTATAATTTTTCTCATACACTACCACTATCAACAAGTACCAATCCAAAGCATCACAAATCATTATTCCTCCATTCAACATCATTGAAACTCACAACCATCATCAATTGTCATTAACATCAATAATAGTCAATACTCATCCTCAACATCAATATTTATCAACATTCAATAAGCATAAACAATCATCTTCAATTCAATCCTATCCTAAGGCCCCCTAGCCTAAGTTTTACGAAACATTACATATTAACTAAAGAAAATTGTAACCATACCTTGGCCGATTTCCACACTAGCAACAAAGCTCCAGCCACCAAAGTTCAATCCAATTGTCAAGACCAACTCCAATAATTACAAATTTCAATCTAATATCATGCAATTTACCAAAATCAATCCTAGAGTTCACAAATATACCAAATCATAAGGGTTTCGACGTAACTTACGTTATTCGACAGTATTAGAGACAAAATCCAACAATAACCCAATGCTAGATTACCCCTAAACAACCAAAATCAAAGAATCTACTCAATAACTAAACCCAAAATCACAAAATTGTTAGGGCAGAGAACTGGGCAAGAAAGTGTGAGTTCCTTACCACTTTGTTTAGCTAGAAATAATGGGCTTGATGAGAGCTATGCGTGACCACAAACAGCACGCGAATTAGAGAACTGTAGCTCAAGTTATGATCGAAAGAAGAAGAAGATGAATAGTATTTAGGTTTTCTTCTCCCTTCTCAGTTCTCAGCTGTGTTCTTGTGTTGTTTATGGAGTGAATGAGGCTGAATGATCTTTAATGAGTATATTTATATGTTGGTCTTGGGCCCAACCTGGGCTCGATCTAACCATTTAGCGTTTTTGGTTTGTTTAGCCTAACTTTGCGCCAAAATCTTTAGAATTAGCACTTAGTTTTCAATTCTAAATATTTTTCCAAGTTTTTCTACAGTTTTATTTTCTCTCACATAGTACCAGACAGACTTAAACCAGTACTACTGACTAAATTACCAGTACGCATTTTTACGTAATTTTCTGCACAAAATTATATTTTCCCACTCGAAAAAATCTACTGAATTCAAATCTCACTTTTAAATTTTCTAATTAATACTTCTAAATTTTCGAACCTATTCCGAGGAATTAAATTATTACATTCTCCCCACCAAATTAGAAATTTTGTCCCAAAAATTTAAGAATTACCTGAGAATAACTCAGGATGATCCTTCCGCATTTCTGAATCCAATTCTCAAGTGTGCTCTTTCATTCCAGCTCTCTTCCAAGCTACCTTTACCAACAGAACTTCTTTTCCGTGCAACTTCTTCATACTAGTGTCATCAATTCTCACTGGCATGACTTGAAAAGTCAGGTTCTCCTTCAACTCAACCGATTCGGGCTCTAACACATGAGTCGCATCTGATATGTACTTACGGAGTTGTGACACATGAAATACGTCATGTAGGTTAGACAAACATGGCAGCAAGGCCACTTGATAAGCCACCGGCCCGACTCGCCTTAACACTTAAAAAATCCCTATGTACCTCGAATTCAATTTCTTCGTCTCGATCACCCTTCCAATCCAGTTGTTGGAGTAACCTTTAAGAATACATGCTCACTGTCTTCAAAATTTAATAGCTTTCTCCTCTGATCTGCATAATTCTTATGTTAGTTTTGTGCAGTCAGAATTCTAACTCGAATTTGCTTGATCTTCTCAATGGTCTCTGCTACCAAATCTGGTCCCAACACACTTGTTTCACCGGCTTCATACCAACATAGTGGAAACTGGCACTTTCGTCTATACAAAGCCTCATACGGAGCCATCCCAATACTCGCATGAAAGCTATTGTTGTACGCAAACTCCACCAATGGCATGTAACGGTCCTAACTTCCCAGTTGATCTAACACACATGCCCTTAGTATATCCTCCAATGTCTAAATAGTTCTTTTCGACTGTTTGTCAGTTTGTGGATTATATGCAGTGCTGAGACATAGTCTCGTACCAAAAGCTTTTTGAAAAGCTCCCCAAAATCTTGACGTAAATGGGGATCTCGGTCCAACACTGTCGTCGTTGGTATACCGTGCAACCTCACTATCTCCTTAATGTACAGTCTCGTCAATTCCTCCAGTGAATAGTTCACTCGGATAGGCAGAAAGTGAGCGAACTTAGTTAAGCGATCCACGATCACTCAAACTGCATTAAATCCTAACCTAGTCCTCGGCAAACTTATTACAAAGTCCATAGCAACTCCTTCCCACTTCCATTGAGAAATTTCAAGAGGCTGTAGCATTCCTGAAGGTCTCTAATGCTCTAACTTCAGCTTCTAACACATCAGACATTTGGATACAAGTGAAGCTATATCACCTTTCATTCTAAGCCACCAAACATTTTCTTCAAATCGTGATACATTTTTGTACTTTCTGGATGAATAGAGAATCACTATTATGAGCTTCTGACAACAACTCTTGCCTCAAACTCCCAACATCTGGCACACAGATCCTCCCTTTATATCTCCATATACCTTCACCGTCCTTAGTAAACTCTCCTTGCATCTTTTTACCAATCGGTTGGAACATTTTTTGAAGCTCCTGCACGTCTTGCTGGGCCCTCTAAATTTCTGTCTTGAATGTACTTGACATGTTCAACTTATTCAAACAAGCTTTTCCGTCAACTTTACCAATGTCCAACTTAAGCTCCGCAAACTTGTTTACCAATTGCTCCTCTTTAATCCTCATCCAAGCAACAGTCAACGACTTCTTACTCAAGGCATCTGCTACAATGTTAGCCTTCCCGGGGTGATAACTTAACTCAAAGTCATAATCTTTCAGTACCTCCATACATCTTCTTTGGCGTATATTGAGCTCTTTCTGATCAAAGATGTACTTGAGACTCTTGAGATCAGAAAAGACTCAAAACTTAACTCCGTACAAATAGTGCCTCCAAATCTTTAAAGCAAACACAACTGCCGCCAATTCCAAATCATGAGTTGGGTAATTCACCTCATGTGGTCTTAGCTGACGCGAAGCATAAGCTACCACATTATGGTGTTGCATTAACACACAAATCAAGCCTTTCAGTGAGGTATTGTAATAAACTTCAAATGGTTCGTGTGGTTCGGTTAAAATTAAAACTGCCGTTGAAGTCAACTTCTCTTTCAAGGTTTGGAAAATTTCTTCGCATTCTGACGTCCATACAAACGGTATATCCTTCCGAGTTAGCTTAGTCATCGGTAACACGGTTTACAACAAATCCATGGATGAATCTTTTGTAATATCCGACTAATCCCAAGAAGCTCCTAACCTTAGTCACTGACGTCGGCCTTCCCCATTTTATTACCGCCTCAACCTTTAAAGGATTCATCACTATTCCTCCTCTACTCATGACAGAAGATAAATGGCGGTCTAGAAAATTCCAAGGTTCTCAAACTCAAATGTCATCTACACTGACAAGTGATCCCCCAATCAAAGTTTAGAAGAAAGTCACAAGAATCAAATTAATTACCGGGAGTAGGATCTCGGGTCATTTTCCCTAGGACTTGCAATTGAGTGCACATTATTAATTAGAAAAATTGGGGGGTTTTGAATTGCTTAAGGGAAAAGTAAAATGACTAGAAGCCAAAAGCAAATAACAATTAACAATTAAAATGTGACAATTAGAAACACCAAACAAGCAATTGACTATCTAACAAGAATGTAACTAAGATGATAACAATAAAATGGTATGCAACTAAGGAACACAAAATTAAGGTAAAAGAGCTAAGAAATTAAAGTCAACAAAAAGGAATGACAATCAATTAATCTAAAGAAAGTCAAGTAAGCATAATTGATTTCAATCCACAAGTCCTAGCTAACTCACTAATTTGATTTAGTGAAAAACTAGCTTTAGTGAAAGCTAAACCAATTAACAACTCTCAATTACCAACTAGAATTGGACATTAACAACTCAAGGATATCCAATTACTCAACCCCAAGCCAAGAAAAAAAATCTACTCCATAGTCAAAGTAAACATTCTATCAAACACTTGGTGAGCAAGAAAAAGGAACATCATATAATTGAGAAAATTGAACATAATTAAATCTACCCACTACTAATTAGCAATTATCACAACTCAATTAACACATAGAAATCATGAAAACTTCAATGCATTAATATAAATTCAAAATTAACAATATCCATAAACCAACAAACTAAGAGAGAATAGCTAACAAAGTTTCTAAGTGAGATTGAACTAGCAAAACTACAATTAAAGCAAAAAAATGGAAATTCAACAAGATCCAAATAAGGAATTGGGAAAAAATGTAATCAAAGTGCACTAAAATCCTAGAGAGAAGGAAGCGTTTCTCTCTCTAGAAACCTAGGAATAAAAACTAGTTTAAAATTAAGTAAAATGTGTGTATGCTTGATTGCCTCCATTCACCCCCCCCTCAAATTTTGGCCTTTTTCCCTTCAAAATTGAGTTGATTTGGGCCCAAGAAAGGTCCAGAAATCGCTAGCACATGCAATTCTAAGAAAATCACGTTCCTCATGTCATGTGTGCCATGCGTACGCCTCAAAATTTTAATTCTTCATGTTCCTTCCACTTTTTCCCTATAGACCCTAAAATTACTCAACAAACGTATCACGGTATCGAATGGTAATAGAAGAAAATAAAAAGTTAACATCTTTAAGGCTTAGGAAGCATGTTTTTAATTCTTAAAGCATAATTAGGAAGAAATCATAAAATCATGCAATTAATATGAAAAAGTGTGAAAAGAGTTGACAAAATCCACTAAATTCAATCCAAAATAAACCATAAAATTGTGGTTTATCAACTCACCACATGCCCTAAGAACTTTACTTCCACCTTCCAAAATTCACACTTCGACAACTTTGCATACAACTTTCGCTCCTTCGAAATTTGTAACACAATCCTTAGATGATCTTTATGCTCTTTCACCGTCTTTGAATAAACCAAGATGTCATCTGTGAACACCACCAAAAATTTATCTAAAAAGGGACGAAATACTCTGTTCATGTAATCCATGAATACAGCAGGCGTATTCGTCAACCCAAAGGACATCACCGCATATTCATAGTGACCATAGCATGTTCTAAATGATGTCTTCGGGATATCCTTCTCCTTCACTCTTATCTGATGGTAACCTGACCTCAAATCGATCTTCAAGAACACCCCACCTCGTTGCAATTGGTCCATTAAATCATCAATCCTCAGCAATGGATAATTATTCTTCACCGTCACTCTGTTCAACTATCGATAGTCCACACAGATTTGCATTCCTCCATCTTTCTTTTTCACTAATAAAACTGGTGCTCCCCACGGAGACACACTCGATCGAATAAACCTCTTGTTCAGAAGCTCCTCCAACTGAGTCTTACGTTCAACCAGCTCTATCGAAGCCATTCTGTACGATGCAATTGACACTGGTCTGCCTCCTGGCACCAAGTCTATCGCAAGTTTAATTTCCCTTTGAGGTGGGAATTCGGAAATATCTTCAGAAAACACTTCGAGAAACTCTTTTACTATGGGAATTCAGTCTAACTTCTGCTCATCGCCTAATGCATTTGCAGCCAAAAGTATATAACTATGACATTCTTCCCTACTACAGTTCACCATTACAGAGTTCAGGTAATAACCCTTAGCTACAACTGCTCCTCCTTCTCCTTCTGACATAAATAGAATTGATCACTCGAAGCAATCCGACAGCACTCGGTTTTTGAGAACCAATTAAATCCAAAAATAATTTCCAACCCAGCCATCGGCAAACAAATTAAGTCATGAACAAAAGATTTATCCTCAATCTTGAAAGGTATCTATCTACAACCTAATCTAGTCATAATTGTTTGAGACGGGGTATGCCCGTGCAAATCAAAAGCTAAGTCTGAGATTTTCAACCCTAGTTCAGTAGCCTTATCAAATACAATGAACGAATGTAAAGCTCCCGTATCATACAAAGCAATCAATGTCTTGTCACCAATTAAATATTTACCTCTCATCAAAGGATCCGACTTAGCAGCATCATTGGCATTCACAGCAAATACTCGGCCTTGTTGTTGGTTCTAACCTGTATTCTGGTTTCTCCTACGTGGACAATTCCTTGACATGTGTCCAGGCATTCCACAAGTAAAGCATCCAACTCTTCCTTTCGCCTGATGAAATTGATCATAGTTAGCTTTCCTGAAGTTTCCTTGACCTTGGGGGTATTGAGAAGCATGTCCTCCCCTTTTGAAGTTATGGGCTCTAGGCTGAAAATGCTTTCTACAGCCTCGATTATTGTTGCCTCCATGAGTATCCCTTGCCAATGTCACTTTCTTAGCATAATCCTCAATAGCCCTTACTTTGTTCACTAAAAAAATCTCTGAATCTCCAATGGAGTCACAACACTCATAATGTTTTCCCTAAGACCTCCTTGGTACTTTATGCACTTCCAACCCTCATAAGACTCAGGAGCTCCTTGACATACCCTTGAGAATCCTCAAACTTGCTGATATACTCGGCTACAGACATCGAACCTTGCTTTAACTGCATAAGCTCAAACTCTCTAGCGTCCCTTACTAATTCCAGGAAATACTTCCTGTAGAAAGCAGCCCAAAATAACTCCCATGGAATATCTGCATTCTGAAGTTACAGTAGTCGGAATTATCTCTACCACCAATATTAAGCTTCTCCCATCAGTTGATAAGCCGCAAATTCCACGAATTGAGTATCTGGGACATACTGATTCTGCAGTGCACGCTCCACGGCTTGGAACCAATTGTCTGCTTCAGTAGGATTTGTCGTTCCTCTGAAAGTCGGCGGATTAACCTTTAAGAAAGTAACTAGTGTCATTGGAGCACCTCCTAAATTATTTTCGGTCCCTTCTCCATTCCCATTTCCTGTTGGTTGCCCCAACCTTTCCACAGCTTGAGTAGTGGTAGCAGCACTCGTTTGCATTGAGTTAGCTAAGTTAGTTATTGCCGCCATGAACTCGGCATGGTTATCGGCCAGTTGGTCATCCTCGTTATCTCTCTGTGTACGTGATCGACCTCGTTCACGGGTTGCCATTTAGGGTCCTGTCTACGCCAAACAATCGATATCAAGGTGATCAGTCTTAATATCTCAAGTTTAGTGCTTCAATTATCCCAAAAAGGCACTCACAAACTAGAATGCTATGCATATCAAATAGATATCATAAATAGCATGAAAGAAAAATGACCTAGAGTATGTAATGACGCACAATCGGTCCATCCCTCAGGCTCACGAGGATGAACTGCTCTGATACCACTAAGTGTAACACCCTATAACCCTAAGCCTTACCTCTAGCCGTAAAGCAAAGGATAACAAAGTGACACGCCAGTTCTAAAGCTCATACATTAATATATATGGAAGAAAGTAATAATACTAGATGAAGAAATAAAGCTCAATGACGTAGAAAACAGAGATACAAAAGCACGAAGCGTTCACACACGATAACTAAAGTGCAAAGATAAGAACAGAGATAATAGATACAAGATAAACAAGAGTGGTGTATATATATATATATATATATATATATATATATATATATATATATATATATATATATATATATAGTATATATTAAAGTATATATATATATATATATATATATAGTATAGAAAATAGAACTAGTCATAACCTGCGTTGTTTATGTCGGCTAGCTCAAACAGAATATAATAGAGTTTTTGAAATAAAACAGCAACATTCTGTCTCTCAAAGTAAGCCTTTAAGCTAACAAGTGCAATATACAAAAGTGAGAGAGATACAACAACAAAATAACTAAAATACAAAAGATAAAAGCGATCCTCCACTCTGTCACCATCCCACAAACTCACCGAGGTGGGTTACGACCTGCATTTGAAAAACAACAACGACATATGGTATGAGAAGCGGATGTTCTCAGCATGGTAATAGTGTCCAATAGATAAGATATAAGGTTTCGGGATGCTAGAGGCAATCTTAGAACTTCACACCGATATAAAGATATGCAAGCTTAATGAAACATATAACTTAAACTAATAACCGGACAATCTAACTTAAAGAAATTCTAAACTAACAGAAGCACCGTTGTCCCACAGCCTTCGTCATCCTATCCTCCATGCGATTCCATTGCTATTTCCTACCAAACCTCCTCAAACCCAACAGAAAACACAGGTAGATGCAAGTAAGTAAAACACAAGTAATATACATTTACAGCAAGTAATTCAAGAAATAAGTAAGTGTGCTATACATTTAGGCAATAGATGCAAGTAAGCAACGCAGAAAAACACATAGAAGATGCACATGATGAATGACTATCTTATTGGCCATGGTATCACTTGTCAGTTCAATTTTCAACCCGACACATTCCCTCGAGATGTTGCCTTTTGGTCACGAATAATTGGTACCCCAGAGATATAGTGTCTGACACACTATCCAAGGGTATAGTGCCCAGCACACTCCTGTGATTCGAAAGGATGCGAGCGGGATATCCAGTCTCAACCCTCACACTGTTCTTAATGTAAGTGGGATTAACCACTGTTCTTACACCGGTACCACAACCTCAACAAGCGGGATTAATCACCATCCTTGCCAGGTGCATAAACATATTAACAACAATATCAGTAATTCACTTTCAGTATCCAATGAGTTCATCATTCCTCTCCAAGTTCTAAACTCATCATAACCATCATCAATTCTCATTTTCTCAAATTCATCATCAATCTAGTGCTCCATCAACTCACATAACTAATCCATCCACATTACATCTCAAGCCTAAGTCACTGTCTTCTAAAATCATAACAGAAAATATCTAATTTAAGTCACCTAACTCATCCTCACTAGTCTCAAAGCCTAATCACTAGTTATGAGCCTTAAGTAGTAATTAAAGAAGGTTGGAAAGCTAGAGGAACAATCAAAGTGTTAAAAAATAAGTTCTCAGCAAAATACGGGTCATGCATACGCACGCTGATGCGTGAGCATCTTCCCTATCTTTTCCTAGTGAATTTGCATTTCATTTGTTGAGTTTAATCAAGAATTAATTATCTTTTAGCCAATATGGATGTTACTTTGAGTCGTGTGCAATTCTGTTTATTTTAGGTAGCATTTGGCTGGATTTGATGGAGTTTTCGCAGAAAAAGAGAAGAAGGCGAATGATACTATCAACCCTGACCTCTCTGCACTCAAACCTGAATAACTCGGGCTACAGAGGTCCAATAAACGTAATTCCAGTGGGATTGGAAAGCTAACTTCCAGAGCTTTCCAAAAATATATAATAGTTCATACTTCTTCTCCAACCACGCTGCCAAGGCTGCGTCTAACTTGAGATTTCTCAAGTTAGGCGCAAAACATTAATAAGCATGCATAAGGATTAGGCCTCCATCAAGTTAGACGCAGCCCATGGCCAAGTTAGGCTCAGCCATCAAGCCCAACACGCCCTTCCTCACTTCATTCACACCAAGTAAGGCGCAGCCAATCACCAAGTTAGGCGTGGATCCTGCGAAGCAAGTGGTCCCCACCCATCAATTGAAGACATGCTGATTGCTTTAATTAATTCTGATTTAAACTTTAATTTTTATTTTAAAATAGGAAAAGATATTATTTTAGTTTTAGAAGATAGATTTTAAATTAATTAGGATTAGATATAAAAGGGGATTGGAATTATTCCACAGAAGATTCCATTCCAGACTACCAAAATACATTTTATCAGAATCCTTATTTTTCTCTCTGAACCATGAACAACTAAACCTCCACTGTTAAGGTTAGGAGCTTTGTCTATTGTATTGATTGATAATATTATTTTCTATTTTAATTCATGTTTTGATTTATATTTCAAGAATTATTTTCGTTCTTTATTTTATGAATTTGGGTGGAACGAAAGTATGACCCTCTTTCTAATTGAGTTCTTGTATAACTTGGAAAAGCTCTTTACTTGAACAACAGCTTGAAAACAATTTCTCTTAAATTTTTAGTTTATCTGAATTTAACAGGATACGTGACATATAATCCTTTTATATTTGGGTAATTAGGATTTTTGTGGCATATAACTAGAATTGAACTTCACCCCTAATTGGAATTAATTGACCAAGGAATTGGCTGTTGATGAATTTTAGAGGAGACTAGAAAGGTCTAAGGAATTAGGGTCTAGTCACATACAGTTGCCATGAATTAAATCTTACATGATTAAAATAAATAAATAAGAAAAGTCAATCCGAAAAATAAATAACTCTGAAGCCTTAACTGTTTCTCCATACTTTATTCCTAACTTATTTACTTGTCTTTCTTTAATATTCTTGCTATTGTTTAATGTCTTTGAACTCTCAACCATTATTTTTTGTTTGCCTAACTAAGTAAATTAATTAACCAGTGTTGCTTAATCCATCAATTCTCGTGGAATCAACCCTCACTCACCTGAGGTATTACTTGGTACGACCCGGTGTACTTGCCGGTTAGTTGTGGGTTATAAACACTGCACCACATGCCCCCTCTCACATACGCATGGGTGTCAAATTGCCCAAGTCACATACGCATGCTCCATTCGTGTATGCGAGTCCTCAAAACAGAATGGGAGGATCGCGTCGAGTGCAACATACCGCATATGCATGCCTGTAAAAATGCCATTCTCGCGTACGTATTCCAGTGTTGCGTACACGAGAGTGCTTGGTAAAAACTAATCCTCGCGTCGCATGCACTGTCCGCGTACGCATGCCTTGAAAACCTTTGAAAATTTTTAAAAGCTTCAAAATTTATATTTTTATACCGAACTTCAAATGCGCATAACTTTTTTGTTTTAAAATATTTTTCATCCTTCTTCGAACGTCTTAAACCTCTCGGACCCAACTTTCATTTAAATCAAGTTTCATAAAAAATGAGGGTCCGGAGCACAAGCTATGGCTCTTTGAAGTTGGTTAAAAATAAGGTTTTATTAAAAATTGCTAGGTTCTCTAGTTTTCCGAAACTCCAAACCAAACCAAATCCAAACATACTCAATTCCAAATCCTACACTTTCCTACACATTACCAATTGCAACTCTATCATTGTTCAACTACACAATACCTAACCATTTAATTTTAAAATCAACAACTACTTCTAAGCCATAACTGCGACAACGGTGGCTCCCTACATCGTCGCTTCTTGCTTCCCTTTCCTCCTCTTCTTATCTTTTTCATTCTCTGATCCTCCCTCTCTCTTTGTCTTTGTCTTTGTCTTTATCTTTTTCTCACTGTCATGATTGCGATGACGATGACACCACCTTTTCTTGCCGTTTCCTCCCTATTCTCTCTTTCCTTTCTTCTTTCTTCTCTTCTCCCTTTTTTGAGTTTCTTTCTTTTCTTTGCTTCCTTTTCTTTCTTTATGTGTTCGTGTGTGTGTTTGAAAGTAAGTGGTAAAAAGACTGTGGTGTGCGTGTGTTAGTAAATTTAGGAAATTAGGACTAGGTTTGGTAAAAAAAATAGTCAAATTAGAGGATACAAAGGTAAATAAAAAATTATAGGATTATTGAAATATTTATGAAATTATATGTTTCATGGATTTAGTTTTTTTTTTCAAAAAAAAACACATTGGCGGGCCAAAGTTATTTGAAGTTATGGTTTATATTTAAATGATGTTTAACCTTCTCCACAATGAAATAGCACTTATTCTCCTGGAACATGGAGAAGACCTATAAGAACCTCACGATACAGATCACTGAGCAGGCCCAGAGTCCCCTCTAGTCTTGAAGGATGCCCTGTGGACAAAGATTGTAGGCAGACACAAATAGAGGATGGTCTACAGGGTCGGATGGGTCTCCATTGCCACTACTCCGTGTTTTTCCAATGCTGAGCCACTACCAGCGAACTGATTGACATTAGGGAGCAAGTTATCTTGCTCAACAGAGAAATAACACATTACTTGGAGCAAGAGCTGGAGGAGGAGTAAATCCCCATTTTGGTAATTTATGAGCGGATAATTTATACCCTTTTTGGCATTATTTTTACATAGTTTTTAGTATATTTTAGCTACTTTTTATTATATTTTTATTAGTTTTTATTCAAAAATCACATTTCTAGATTTTACTATGAGTTTGTGTGTTTTTCTGTGATTTCAGATATTTTCTGGCTGAAATTAAGGGACCTGAGTAAAAATCTGATTCAGAGGCTAAAAAATGACTGCAGATGCTATTGGATTCTGACCTCCCTGTACTCAAAGTGATTTTCTGAAGTTTCAAAAGCCCAATTGGTGCGCTTTTAATTGCATTGGAAAGTAGACATCCTGGGCTTTCCAGAAATATATAATAGTCCATACTTTACCCGAGATTTGATGGCCCAAATTGGCATTCAAAGTCTGCCTAAAAATTCTGGCTTAAAACACCCAAACTAGCACCAGAATTGGAGTTAAACGCCTAAACTGGCACCAAAGCTGGCGTTTAACTCCAGAAACAGCCTATGCACGAAAAAGCTTCAATGCTCAGCCCAAGCACACACTAAGTGGGCCCCGAAAGTGGATTTCTGCACTATCTGCACTTAGTTACTCAATTTCTGTAAACCCTAGATACTAGTTTAGTATAAAAACTACTTTTAGCGATTTATTTAAGAGATTTTAGAATCTATCTTTGGATCATTTTAGGTCTTTGACCATCTTTGAGACTATTGTACACGTTTGGAGGCTGGCCTCACGGCCATGCCTAGACCTTTTTTACTTATGTATTTTCTACGGTGGAGTTTCTACACCCCATAGATTAAGGTGTGGAGCTCTGCTGTTCTTCATGAATTAATGCAATTACTACTGCTTTCTATTCAATCACTCTTAATTCCATTCTAAGATACTCACTCGTACTTCACTTTGGAGAATGATATGATCCGTGACACTCATCATTATTCTCAATTCTATGAACGCGTGCCTGACAACAACTTCCATTCTATCTGAGCTCAACGTAGTCATTGGACGACAGCTTGAGTGCGTATCTCTTGGGTATCTAATACATGGACCGAGTCCGTGAGATTAGTATCTTTGTGGTATAGGTTAGAACAATTGGCAGCATTCCTGAGATCCGGAAAGTCTAAACCTTGTCTGTGGTATTCCGAGTAGGATCTAGGAAGGGATGACTGTGACGAGCTTCAAACTTGCAAATGTTGGGCGCAGTGACAGTGTGCAAAAGGACAATGGTCCTATTCTTATGCTAGTGGAAACCGACAGATGATTAGCCGTGTGATGACAGCGCATATGGATTTGTTTTCATCTGAGAGGATCATACAGCTTGCCAAGGAAGGAGGTAACGCATGGTTGGAAGAAGACAATACGAAAGCAGAGGTTCAGAAGCAACAAAGTATCTCCAAACGCTTATCTGAAATTTCCACCAATGAATTACATAAGTAACTTTATTGTATTTTCTGTTTTATTTATATTTTAATTATCAAACCTCATAACCATTTGATTCCGCCTGACTGAGATTTACAAGGATGACCATAGCTTGCTTCAAGCCGACAATCTCCATGGGATCGACCCTTACTCACGTAAGGTATTACCTGGACGACCCAGTGCACTTGCTGGTTAGTTGTGCGGAGTTGTAAAAAAGAGTTGAGATCACAATCGTGCGTACCAAGTTTTTGGCACCGTTTTCAGAGATCACAATTTCGTGCACCAAGTTTTTAGCGCCGTTGCCGGAGATTGTTCGAGTTTGGACAGCTGACGGTTCATCTTGTTGGTTAGATTGGATAATTTTATTTTATGTTTAAGCTTTTTTATTTTCGAAAAAAAATACAAAAAAATTTATATAATTTTCGAAAAAATTCAAAAAAAATTATTTTATTTTGTTCTTCAAAATTTTTAAAAATGAATTCTAGAGTTTCATCATGATCTATTGAAGCCTGGCTGGCTGTCAAGCCATGTCTAATCTTTTGGACTGAGGTTTTCACTTATCATTGTAAGAGCCTTTGGATTCTCATCTAATTGGCTGTTGTATGTCTGATTTGTATGCTGAAGCTTGGCTGGCCATTGGCCATGTCTAATCTTTTGGACCGAAGCTTTCTCATAAAGCTTGGCTGGCTATTAAGCCATGTCTAAATTTTTGGACCGAAGCTTTAGACTAACATTGCATGATTCCTGGAATTCTTATTAAAAATTTTTGAATTTCTTTATTTTCTTTTTCAAAATAATTTTCGAAAAAAAAAACAAAAAATTTAATAAAATAAAAAAAAACCATAAATTTTGTGTTTCTTGGTTAAGTCTAGTGTCAAATTTTAAGTTTGGTATCAATTGCATCCTTTTTAATTTTTCTTTAAATTTTTGAAAAATTTATGCATGTGTTCTTCATAATCTTCAAGTTGTTCTTGATGATTTTTTGTTTGATCTTTGCATTTTCATGTTTTGTGTCTTTTCTTGTTTTTCTTATGCGTTTTTGAATTATTAGTGTCTAAAGTTTGAAAATTCTAAGTTTGGTGTCTTGCATGTTTTTCTTTTCTTAAAAATTTTCAAAAATGTCTTCTTGGTGTTCATCTTGACATTCAAAGTGTTTTTGGTATTCATCTTAACATTCAAAGTGTTTTTGCATGCATTTTTTATTTTGATCTTAAATTCTCATGTTTTGTGTCATTTTTGTGTTTTTCTCTTTCTTCATAAAAAAATTCAAAAATCAAAAAAATATCTTTCCCTTATTCTTCTCATAAATTTCGAAAATTTTGAATTGATTTAGTCAAAAAGTTTTAAAATTTAGTTGTTTCTTATTAGTCAAGTCAAAATTTTCAATTTAAAAATCCTATCTTTTCAAAACTTTTTCAAAAATCAAATCTTTTTCAATTTTCTTCTTAATATTTTCGAAAATTTTAAAGTTGATTTTCAAAATCATTTTCTTATTTTTATTTCATATTTTCGAATTCATTACTAACATTTAATATTTTGATTCAAAAACTTTAAGTTGTTACTTGCCTATTAAGAAAGGTTCAATCTTTAAATTTTAAAATCATAGTTTCTTGTTAGTCAAGTAATCAACTTTAATTTTCAAAATCAAATCTTTTTAAATTTCCCTTTCAAATCTTTTTCAAAATAAATTTCAAATCATATCTTTCAAAAATTTAATTTCAAAATCTCTTCTAACTTCTTATCTTTTCAAAATTGATTTTCAAATCTTTTTCAATTAACTACTTGACTTTTTGTTTGTTTTAATATTTCTTATCTTTTTCAAAACCACCTAACTACTTTCCTCTCTCTAATTTTCGAAAACTCCTCACCACTTTTTCAAAATTCCTTTTTAATTAACTAATTATTTTAAATTTTAATTTTAATTTTATTCCTTTTTATAAATTCGAATTCTAACTAATAATTAAAATAAAAACAAAAATATTTTTTCTTTTCTTTTTAATTAAATTCGAATTCTCTCCCTCTCTCATCTCTTCCTATTTATTTATTTAATCACTAACTCTTCTCTTCTTCTACTCACATAAAGGAATCTCTATATTGTGACATAGAGGATTCCTCTTCTTTTCTGTTATCTTTTTTTTTATATGAGCAGGAGCAAGGATAAGAACATTCTTGTTGAAGCTGATCCGAAACCTGAAAGGACTCTAAAGAGGAAGCTAAGAGAAGCTAAAGCATAACACTCTGGAGAGGACCTGACAGAATTTTTCGAAAAAGAAGAAGAGATGGCCGAACCTAACAACAATGGTGGAGATGCAAGGAAGATGCTTGGTGACTTTATTGCACCCTCTTCTGACTTCTGTGGAAGGAGCATCTCAATACCTGCAATTGGAGCAAACAACTTTGAGCTTAAGTCTCAATTAGTTTCTCTAATGCAGCAGAATTACAAGTTTCATGGACTTCCATTGGAAGATCCTCATCAGTTTTTAACTGAATTCTTGTAAATCTGTGACACTGTTAAGACCAATGGGGTTAATCCTGAGGTCTACAGACTTATGCTTTTTCCCTTTGCTGTAAGAGACAAAGCTAGAACATGGTTGGACTCACAACCTAAAGATAGCCTGAACTCTTGGGAAAAGTTGGTCAATGCTTTCTTGGCCAAATTCTTTCCACCTCAAAAGTTAAGTAAGCTTAGAGTGGAAGTCCAAACCTTCAGACAGAAGGAAGGAGAATCCCTCTATGAAGCTTGGGAAAGATACAAGCAATTGATCAGAAGGTGTCCTTCTGACATGTTTTCAGAATGGAGCATCATATGTATATTCTATGATGGTCTATCTGAATTGTCCAAGATGTCATTAGATCACTCTGCTGGTGGATCTCTTCATCTGAAGAAGACGCCTGCAGAAGCCCAGGAACTCATTGAAATGGTTGCAAATAACCAGTTCATGTACACTTCTGAAAGGAATCTTGTGAATAATGGGACAACCGAGAAGAAAGAAGTTCTTAAGATTGATACTCTGAATGTCATATTGGCTCAGAATAAAATATTGACTCAGCAAGTCAATATGATTTCTCAGAGTCTGATTAGAATGCAAGCTGCATCCGGCAGTACTAAGGAAGCCTCCTCTGAAGGAGAAGCCTATGACCCTGAGAATCCTAGAATGGAAGAAGTGAATTACATGGGAGATTCCTATGGAAACACTTACAATCCTTCATGGAGGAATCATCCTAATCTCTCATGGAAGGATCAATAGAAGCCTAATCAAGGTTTCAATAATAATAATGGTGGGAGAACAAGGTTTGGCAATAGCAAACCTTTTCCATCATCTTCTCAGCAACAGACAAAGAATTCTAAGCAGAGCCACTCTGACTTAGCAACTGTAGTCTCTGATCTATCTAAGACCACTCTCAGTTTCATGACTGAAGCAAAGTCCTCCATTAGAAATTTGGAGGCACAAGTGGTTCAGCTGAGTAAAAGAGTTACTGAACTCCCTCCTAGTACTCTCCCAAGAAATACAGAAGAGAATCCAAAGAGAGAGTGCAAGGCCATCTACACGTCCAACATGGCCGAACCTGTAGAGGAGGGAAAGGTAGTGATTTCCAGTGAGGAAGACCTCAATGGACGTCCACTGGCCTCCAAGGAGTTCCCTAATGAGGAACCAAAGGAATCTGAGGCTCATATAGAGACCATAGAGATTCCACTGAACTTACTGTTGCCATTCATGAGCTCTGATGAGTATTCTTCCTCTGAAGAGGATGAAGATATTATTGAAGAGCAAGTTGCTCAATATCTAGGAGCAATCATGAAGCTGAATGCCAAGTTATTTGGTAATGAGACTTGAGAGGATGAACCCCCATTGCTCATCAATGAACTAAATGGAGAGTTCTTAATACCTTGTACCATAGGCACCATAACCTTTGAGAAGGCTCTGTGTGATATGGGGTCAGGGATAAACCTCATGCCCCTCTCTGTAATGGAGAAACTAGGGATCTTTGAGGTGCAAGCTGCAAGAATCTCACTAGAGATGGTAGACAATTCAAGGAAATAAGCTTATGGACTTGTAGAGGATGTATTGGTGAAGGTTGAAGGCCTATACATCCCTGCTGATTTCATAATCCTAGACACTGAGAGGGATGAGGATGAATCCATCATCCTAGGAAGACCCTTCCTAGCCACAGCAAGAGCTGTGATTGATGTGGACAGAGGAGAGCTAGTCCTTCAATTGAATGAGGACTACCTTGTGTTTAAGGCTCAAGGATCTCCTTCTGCAACCATGGAGAGGAAGCATGAAAAGCTTCTCTCAATACAGAGTCAAACAAAGCTCCCACACTCAACTTCTAAGTTTGGTGTTGGGAGGCCAACATTAAGCTCTGAATCTCTGTAAGGCTCTCTAAAAGCTCACTGTCAAGCTATTGACAAGAAGCGCTTGTTGGGAGGCAACCCAATGTTATTTAATTATATTTATATACTTGTTTTCCATTGTTATTTTATGTTTTCTTTAGGTTGATGATCATGTGAAGTCACAAAAATAACTGAAAAATAAAAAACAGAATGAAAAATAGCATCAAAAATAGCATACCCTGTAGGATGAGCTTCCTGGCGTTAAACGCCAGTAAGGATAGCAGAATGGGTGTTTAATGCTAGAAAGGGCTGTCTGGCATCTGGCTGGCATTAAACATTAGAAATGGGCATCTGGCTGGCATTTAACACCAGAAATGAGCAGCAGAGTGGCGTTTAACGCCAGAAAATGTAGTAGAGCTGGCGTTAAACACCAGAATTGGCACAGAATGGGCGTTTAAATGCCAGAATGGTGCAGGGAGTAGAATTTCTTGACACCTCAGGATCTGTGGACCCCACAGGATCCCCACCTACCCCACCTCTTCTTCTCTCCTCTTCACACCTTTCCATAACACTCTTTCCCAAATAATCTTGACCAATCCCATCAATACCTCTTTCCCAAACACCCCTCACCTATCAAATCCTACCCTCTTTCCCACAACCTTTTCACCACTCACATCCATCCATCATTAAACCCCACTTACCTCACCATTCAAATTCAAACTATTTCCCTCCGAAACCCACCCCTTTATGACCGAATACCCTCTCTCCCCTACCCTATAAATACCCCTTCTCACTACCTTCAATTTCACACAACATACACACTACTACTCCCCTTGGCCAAACCACTCACCTCCCTCCATCTCCTCCATTTCTTCTTCTTCTCCTCCCTTCTTTCTTCTTTTGCTCGAAGACGAACAAATATTTTAAGTTTGGTGTGGAAAAAGCATTGCTTTTTTTTGTTTTCCATAACCACTAATGGCACCAAAGGCCGGAGAAACCTCTAGAAAGAGGAAAGGGAAATTCTCACCAACCCCATCCAACAAGTCGGGATCTTAATGGTTCAAGAGTTCTATGCTAATGCATGGATCACTAAGAACCATGACCAAAGTGTGAACCCAAACCCAAAGAATTGGCTCACAATGGTTCGGGGGAATTACTTGGATTTTAGTCCAGAAAATGTGAGGTTAGCATTTAACTTGCCAATGATGCAAGGAGATCCTCACCCTTTCACTAGAAGGGTCAACTTTGATCAAAGGTTGAACCAAGTCCTTAGGGACTGATAAACCCATATTTTATGATGTATTTTGTGCTCAATTTAAGTAATTTATTCAATCCTTCACCCACTTATTCATGTAAATTGCATGGTTTTACTTTCCCTTCCTTATTATGTGATATATGTGAAAAACATGTTTCCTATGTTTTAAAAATATTAATTTTAATTATCCTTTATTACCATTCGATGCCGTGATTTGTATGTTAAGTATTTTCAGATCTCCTAAGGCAGGAATGGCTTAGAGGACAGAAAGGAAACATACAAAAATGGAAGGAAAGCACAAAAATGGAGTTTTGAAGAAAAGGGTAGCGACGCGAACGCATGGAAGACGCGGCCGCGTGCCTAGCGCGAAAAAGTATCGACGCGAACGCGTGACTGACGCGGACGCGTGCCTTGAGCAGAACGCAAATGATGCGTACACGTGACCGAAGCGAATGCATGACAAGGAAAACTCTCAGATGACGCGAACGCGTGACAGACGCCACGCACCAGAATCTGCAGAAAACGCCCCCAGCGATTTCTGGACCCTTTTTTGGCCCAATTCTGAATCCAGAAACACAGAATATAAGCCAGAGAATGGAGGAATCAAAAAGGAGGAGGGATCATACATTCATAATTCATAATTTTAGGATTAGATGTAGTTTTTTTAGAGAGAGAGGTTTTCTCCTCTCTCTTAGGATTTAGGATTTTAGGATTTCTATTAGTTTAGTTCATTTCATCTTCAGTCACAGGTTCAATATTCCTTTTACTTTATATTTCTCTTCTACTTTCAGATACTTTAATGCTTTTATTTGTTAATTACTTATGTTGCCAAATTGGCTTACGAACCATTCATGTTAGGATTTTCTTTATTTAATATAAACTGAGGTATTTCAGATTTATGATTCTTATTTAGCTTTTTATATTCTTGGCTTTAATTGATTAATTGGAGACTCTTGAGTTATCAAACTCATCGCGATTGATAATGGTTATTTTTACTGATTGAATTGAATTCCAATAACTCTAGTCCTTTCTTAGGAATTGGCTAGGACCTGAAGATCAAACCAATTAGTCCACTTGACTTTCCTTTGCTTTAGTAAAGGTTAACTAAGTGGGATAAAAACTCAATTCTCATCACCATCAATAAGGATAACTAGGATAGGACTTCCAAATTCTCATACCTTGCCAAGAGCTCTTTTTTATATATATAATTATTAATTTGTTTTTCTCGTCATTTAAACTACTTGTTCCTTATTTTAAAAAACCCAAAATTTTACCTTTTCCATAATTAATAATAAGTCATACTTCCCTGCAATTCCTTGAGAAGATGACCCGAGGTTTCAATACTTCGGTTATTAATTTTATTGGGTTTGCTTTAGTGACAAACAAAACTTTTGTAAGAGAGGAATTCTTGTCGGTCTAGAAGCTATACTTACAACGGGAATTTATTTGTGAAAACTCTAGATTGCGCGAGAGTTTTGTTCTTTTTTAGGGACATTTGTGTGGAAGGTGCTCAATGGAAGAGAGACTCAAAAGGCAAGCCGGTTCAACTAAGAAGGCTTGACCTCAAGCCTGTGGCTAGGGGATGGTTGGAGTTCATCCAACGCTTAATCATTCCTACTAGCAACCAGTCTGAAGTTACTGTGGACCGGGCTATCATGATCCATAGTATCATGATTGGAGAGGAAGTAGAAGTTCATGAGATTATATCCCTAGAACTCTACAAGGTGGTGGACAAGTCCTCTACTTTGGCAAGGTTAGCCTTTCCTCGTCTCATTTGTCACCTCTGCAATTCAGCTGGAATTGTCATAGAGGAAGACACCCTCATTGAAAAGGAAAACCCATCACTAAGAAAAGGATGGAGCAAATAAGAGAGCCCACTCATAGACCTCAACAAGAGCATGAGAAAATTCCTCATCATGAAATCCCTGAGATACCTCAAGGGATGCACTTTTCTCCACAAAACTATTGGGAGCAAATCAACACCTCTTTAGGAGATTTGAGTTCCAACATGGAGCAACTAAGGATGGAGCACCAAGAGAACTCCATCATCCTCCATAAAATTAGAGAGGACCAAAAGGCCATGGGAGAGGAGCAACAAAGGCAAGAAAGAGACATTGAGGAGCTCAAGCACTCCATAAGATCTTCAAGAGGAAGAACTAGCCGCCATCACTAAGGTGGACCTGTTCTTTAATTTTCTTGTTCTTTATTTTCTGTTTTTCATTCCCTATGCTTTATGTTTTATTTATGTTTGTGTCTTATTACATGATCATTAGTGTCTAAGTGTCTATGCCTTAAAGCTATGAATGTCCTGCGAATCCATCACCTTTCTTAAATAAAAAAAATGTTTTTAATTACAAAAGAACAAGAAGTGCATGGTTTCGAATTTTATCTTGAAGTTAGCTTAGTTATTTTGATGTGGTGGCAATACTTTTTGTTTTCTGAATGAATGCTTGAACAGCGCATATTTTTGATATTGTTGTTTATGAATGTTAAAATTGTTGGCTCTTGAAAGAATAATGAAAAAGGAGAAATGTTATTGATAATCTGAAAAATCATAAAATTGATTTTTGAAACAAGAAAAAGCAGTGAAAAAGAAGAAGCTTGCGAAAAAAAAAAAAGAGAAAAAGAAAAAAATGGCGGAAAAAAAAGCAAGCAGAAAAAGCCAATAGCCCTTTAAACCAAAAGGCAAGGATAAAAAGGATCCAAGACTTTGAGCATTAATGGATAGGATGGCCCAAAGGAATAAAATCCTGGCCTAAGCGGCTAAACCAAGCTGTCCCTAACCATGTGCTTGTGGTGTGAAGGTGTCAAGTGAAAAGCTTGAGACTGAGCGGTTAAAGTCGTGGTCCAAAGCAACAAGAGTGTGTTTAAGAGCTCTGGGCACCTCTAACTGGGGACTTTAGCAAAGCTGAGTCACAATCTGAAAAGGTTCACCCAGTTACGTGTCTATGGCATTTATGTATCCGGTGGTAATACTGGAAAATAAAATGCTTAGGGTCACGGCCAAGACTCATATAGCTGTATTCAAGAATCAACATACTGAAATAGGAGAATCAATAACACTAACTGAATTCTGAGTTCCTATAGATGCCAATCATTCTGAACTTCAAAGGATAAAGTAAGATGCCAAAACTGTTCAGAAGCAGCAAGCTACAAGTCCCGCTCATCTGATTGAGACTAATCTTCATTGATATTTTTGAAATTCATTGTATATTCTCTTTTTTTATCCTATTTTGTTTTTAGTTGCTTGGGAACAAGCAACAATTTAAGTTTGGTGTTGTGATGAGCGGATAATTTATACCCTTTTTGGCATTGTTTTTACATAGTTTTTAGTATATTTTAGCTACTTTTATTATATTTTTATTAGTTTTTATTCAAAAATCACATTTCTGGACTTTACTATGAGTTTGTGTATTTTTCTTGCTGAAATTGAGGGACCTGAGCAAAAATCCGATTCAGAGGCTGAAAAAGAACTGCAGATGCTGTTGGATTCTGACCTCCCTGCACTCGAAGTGAATTTTCTGGAGCTACAAAAGCCCAATTGGCGCGCTCTTAATTGCGTTGGAAAGTAGACATCCTGGGCTTTCCAGCAATATATAATAGTCCATAATTTGCCCGAGATTTGATGGCCCAAACTGGCGTTCAAATTCTGCCTAAAAATTCTGGCGTAAAACGCCCAAACTGGCACCAGAATTGGAGTTAAACGCCCAAACTGACACCAAAGTTGGCGTTTAACTCCAGGAACAGCCCAAGCACACACTAAGTGGTCCCCAGAAGTAGATTTCTGCACTATCTGCACTTAGTTACTCAATTTCTGTAAACCCTAGTTACTAGTTTAGTATAAAAACTACTTTTAGTGATTTATTTAAGAGATTTTAGAATCTATCTTTGGATCATTTTAGGTCTTTGACCATCTTTGAGACTATTGTACACATTTGGAGGCTGGCCTCACGGCCATGCCTAGACCTTTTTCACTTATGTATTTTCTACGGTGGAATTTCTACACCCCATAGATTAAGGTGTGGAACTCTGCTGTTCATGAATTAATGCAATTACTACAACTTTCTATTCAATCACACTTGATTCCATTCTAAGATACTCACACGTACTTCACTCTGGAGAATGATATGATCCGTGACACTCATCATTATTCTCAATTCTATGAACGCGTGCCTTACAACCACTTCCGTTCTATCTGAGCTCAACGTAGTCATTGGGCGACAGCTTGAGTGCGTATCTCTTGGGTATCTAATACACGGACCGAGTCCGTGAGATTAGTATCTTCGTGGTATAGGCTAGAACAATTGGCAGCATTCCTGAGATCCGGAAAGTCTAAACCTTGTCTGTGGTATTCCGAGTAGGATCTGGGAAGGGATGACTGTGATGAGCTTCAAACTTGCGAATGTTGGGCACAGTGACAGTGTGCAAAAGGACAATGGTCCTATTCCGACGTTATCGGGAACCGACAGATGATTAGCCGTGCGGTGACAGCGCGTATGGATTTGTTTTCATCCGAGAGGATCATACAGCTTGCCATGGAAGGAGGTAACGCATGGTTGGAAAAAGACAATAGAAAAGCAGAGGTTCAGAAGCAACAAAGCATCTCCAAACGCTTATCTGAAATTCTCACAAATGAATTACATAAGTAACTTTATTTTATTTTCTGTTTTATTTATATTTTAATTATCAAACCTCATAACCATTTGATTCCTCCTGACTTAGATTTACAAGGATGACCATAGCTTGCTTCAAGCCGACAATCTTCGTGAGATCGACCCTTACTCACGTAAGGAATTACTTGGACGACCCAGTGCACTTGCTGGTTAGTTGTGCGGAGTTGTGAAAAAGAGTTGAGATCACAATCGTGCGTACCAAGTTTTTGGCGTCGTTGTCAGAGATCACAATTTCGTGTACCAGTCATTGAGATTCGCGTGATTACCCATTTTGGTCCTCGAAATTTAAAATTTCCCATAATGGTCACCTAGATTTAGGTCCGGACAACAACTTAGTCCCTCAACCCTTTCTGACGATGAGTTAGCAAACAGAGTGTTGAGGTGGCAAAATCTTGCCACGCTGAACACTCCAACAATTAGGTGACATGGCAACATTTGATTTTGGACCCCATTTGGTCTCTAGAACCCTAACCCATTTCTTCTTCTTCTTCTTCGCACTGTCCTTATCCTCTCGCTTCCCCTTTTCTACTTTTTTATCTTCCACCTAACCCAATCCTTTTTGCTTGACTTCCTCTCTGCCTTTGCCTTCACTTTCACCTTCTCTGTCGCACTTCATTCCTTTTTCTAACACGATCTCTCTTTTTTAACCTCGGTCTATTGCATCCCTCATTCACCAATCACTATAGGTTCGCTGGCATCGCCGCTCCTTCACTCAACTACCTCGCTTTCTCTTTGCCTCCTAACTCGTCCTTTGCTTCTCTAACCCTCTGTAGCTCTGAGCAAGTGAATCCTCCTCACCCTCACCTCTCATCCTTGAACCTTGCTGCCTCCACTTCACCATCTCTCATCTTCTCTTAAAGTCTCAGTCAATCTACCCCTAAGCCTTCATTTCTGTCAATAATGACTTGTATTATTCCAACGATAGCAAATGGAGCAAGTAGAGTAGATTTTTTATGGCCACAAATAATAAAATAATGAATGGTTGTGGTTCTTTGGATTGCACTATAAATAATTTAAATAGAGCTTGCATAAGCTCTCATTTTCATTAACACAATAATTTGGGGGTGAGATGGTTCCTACACTGTTTAGCTTGGGGGTGATTATAGTAGCTTCAATGTGTTTTTCAATTCCTAAATTCAATCCAATTCTGTTATTTGGATGGAGAGGATGAAATAGAAACAAGAATTATATCAAAATTATTACTTTGAATAGGCTGGATTAAAAGGTTGTACATTGTAGATCAAATATATAAAATTTTATATCAATCTAAAATCATTAGACATACTCTTTTATAGATCAAAATTGATAGTAATATATAAGAGTTTCAAATATCCATGAATATGAGTTGTCAATCTTATTGATGTTCAATTTTCACAAAATTTAGTGCAAATAAATGGTATAATTTTTCTTAAAATAACACTGGTGTGATTTGATCATATATAAAGTAAATAATAAAATTGATTCTATATTATAATCACATATATGCCTTGATATTTTATGATATCTTCTTCATTTCTAATGGAGACTTTAGCATCAATATTTTGATCCTTTTTTTTGCTTTCTTTATTGTTTTAATGTGTTTATCAATGAAGGTTTAGTTAGCTTTCTTCACAAGCTAATTAAATTTATAATGTTAACATAGCTTTTTGTTAAAAGAGCAAAAATATTGACCCTTTATCATTGGAACTTCCAAAAATAATGAATATTTGCATGCTTCATCCCCCTCCCTCGTTCGGGATAGATGGTAAAACTAATTTTAAATATTTGTGTAGTTTTAGGTGATTACATTCTTACTAATATAATCTTGGTAAAATATAAGCTTCTTTTCTTGTCTTATTTTTTTTTATGCTTTTCATCATTTGTTTTATCTATCATTATCTATCAAACTAATGTTAGGAGTCATCATTTGGTGGCCTTGCACTATGATCATTCTATCTACTTTTAGAATTTTCTATTTCTAGTTCTAGTTTGTTCATATCAACTTAAGTAAATAATGTTTACAGAAATTGGGTAGACGATTGATATTTTGAAAGGGGCATTAGCAGTTGGATTTTCAGAACGATGTGAGAATAAAAAAGATTAGAAAGTTCAAGGAGGAGAGATCGTGTTAGAAAAGGAGAAAGAGCATGGAAAAGAAGGCAAAGGTGAAGAGGAAGTCAAAGAGAAAGGAATAGGTCGGGTGGAAGACAAGGTAGAAAAGGAGAAGCGAGAGGAGAAGGACGGAAAGGGAGCAGGAGGAGGAGAAAGACAAGAAAGTTAGGGTTCCAGGGACCAAATGTTGCCATGTCACATAATCGTTGGAGTGTTCAGCATAGCAAGATTTTGCCACCTCAACACTCCGTTTGCTCACTCATTGCCGAAAAGGGTCGAGGGACCAAATTGGTGCCTCGACCTAAATCTGGGAGACCATTATGAAAAATTTTAAATTTTAAGGATCAAAATGAGAATTTATTAGCTGGAGGAGTATAGGACTAGATACGCAGAGCTGGAGACACTCTACCAGTAAGAGTGGAAGGAATGGAAGTGTGCTCATTAAAGATGCTCTCATTTTTTCCGATGCCGCCACCACCATAAACCTAGTAACAAGATGACATGTCATGAAGGGTAATGATGATAGCGGGTTCATTTCGGACGATTATATGTATATACTTTATTTTTTATTGTATTTATCAATTTTAGTGACGTATTTTTTAATCTTTGTACTTGAGTTTCAAATAAAGTTGTATATTTACTATTAATTTAGTTTTCAGTAATTAATTTTTTATATTATTATTTTATTTAAAATTTTATTTAAATAATTGATATAATAGGCACTTGAAAATGTAATGAATATGTGTAATAAACTTATATAAATATATTTTTTTACTTACAATTAGACCATTAGTAGGGGTGAAAATAAGTCAAGCCAAGCTTTACCCTTAATAGAACATGTTTGTAATGTATTTACTGCTGAGCCTGACTTATAGTTTATTATAGATTTTTTTTTTAAGTAGTAAATCTAGCCTGTTATTGAACTTGGCCTAGATTGAAGCCTGATAAAAAGTCTGATATATATAATTTTTTACCAAAATAAAACATAAAAAATATTTTAAAATATTCTTTTTAAAAAAATATTTATATAAAATATACTAAACTTAATCTTTATAATAATATCTAAATATTTAAAATATTTAGTATAGAAAAAACTTATAATAAAATATAATAAATTTAATAAATTTTTTAATTATAAGAAATCATTTATATATTTATTTATATTTTAATAAGCTCAGGCTGGCTTGACAGGCCTATTAAATTATTTTGTGAGCTTGAGTCTAACATGTTAACAAAGTTAGTTGTAGAGTTTTAAATCATCTTGAACCTGAAACTATTTTATGACAGGCCAGGCCAAGCCGAATGTAAGCCAAGTTGCAGACACAGCAGGTCGTCTTACCTACTTTCACACCTAACTGTCAATACTATTAAGTTAATATTTTAATTTATTTTTATAGCACCTTAATTTATTACTACTGGACTATGAATGCTATAAATAATTTTTTAATTTTTTTTACAACACCTACGATTTATCGATGGAGAGGACATTGTTATTATTATTTTATTTTTATCGACGGCTTCCAATCGTCACAAATTATTTTCTATATTGCTTTCGTTGTGATGATGTGCAGCTCAGTGATGAGAGTAAGTGTTGAACCGGTGGGTGGTGAGCCAAGGCTTCTCACTATAGATGAGAAACTACGATGGCTTGGTGAGTGCGAGAATGCTGGGAGGAGCCACACGTCCCAAAGCTTACACGAAGCTCTGCCATTCTTGTAAGACCCAAATTTTCGAAAAATCTTATTATGAGCTAATTTCAAATTATTTATTCATTAAAGACTTTATTTTCAAAAATTATTTTATTAAAAGTAATTAAATCAAGTTTTGAATAAGTCTATGTATTTATTATTATGTGGATATAATTATGTGATTAAGTGGTTTAAAGTAAAGACTTTTCTACTTCATAATTAAAAATTTGGGTTATATTCGTGAAGGCTCAATATTAAATAAATATAGTATGAATTTAAAGGGGTACAGGTAGGTAACGCCTTGACTATTAGCACGATTATGATGTGTTAAAAGTTAGGGTGTTATATTATAGTATCAGAGTAGTTCATCTTGATTAAAGCCTTGGGAATGGACTGACTATGCTTCATTGCATACTTTGACTGTCTGTCATGTTGTAGGTCTTGTCCAGATAACAAGAATTAGAACTTTATGCACATGACTGTCTTTTGATTAACGTTGTTAGCTTACCGTTGCATAACTGATGATGTTAAGTCTGGCCAACTTAATGTTGATGGTCTATGTGTACGAAAAAGTTAACGGGTTACCATAGGTGAAATAGAAGTAATAGGTAACGTATATCGCACGATGTTAGGAGTTGATTCTCGAGGTTACTCTGTTATGTGTCTTGAAATTCTCCTAATGACTTGTGACATGTTCTTTCATGGTGTGCCTTGAAGTCCTTATTTGAGATTTTTTTTTTCTTGAAAAGTAGTTTGATTATTTTTCAACCCTACCCCTTTGTTCATATACATTCTTATTTGATCCTAACTGCATATGTCTGCTTAAATTCATTGTGGTATCGGCCTTTATCTATTTAAACTCTTCTTCTTGATTCATGTACTCTTTGATGTAATTTTGAAATTGTTTGATGCATCAAAAGGGTCTTTAAAATTTTTTAAAAAATTTCTATTTATTGGGTTGTCTTCCTTTATGAAGTTTTGTATTTCTTCGGATCAGCTGAGAACTTGTTTAATTTGTCATGCCTTGTGAATTCTGTTCGAACTCCTTGATTTAAGTTTCTTTTTTGAAATGTGAGTGGATTTTCTTTCTCGCATTTTTCAATCTTCTTGAATATCCTTAGGAGGTTTCAATTTCAAGAATACACTCGGAATTTTGGTTTTAAACCTCTTTAAAGAAGTTTTGGATTCTCTTTGAAGAAATTTCAAGTCAATCTTCTCTTGCTTGATTGTATCCATAGCCATTCTTTAAATTTCATGAAGATGTTTTGAATTTAGCATGTCCTTATTCATATAAATTTTTGAAAGCTTATGTATTTTGAGACCTTACCTTAAATTCTCTTTCTTGAAACAAAATTTGAATTTCTTCCAACCTTATTGCAATTTCACTACATACCTCTAATTGACTAAATACCTAAGTACCTTTTGAGATTCTTGAGAAATTACTTTTGGTCCTTAGCCCAATTAAATTTCATCTTTCAAACTTCACATATTCTATCTTTACCTTAGAAATAGTCTTGATGTAAAACAACTTGATTTTTCTTCCGACCCTATTACAATTTTTTGCATATCTTTGTTTGGTTATATACCTAAGTATATTCTGAGATTTTTGAAAGAAGATTTTATTTTTATTCTAAATAACCTTCATTTTACAAACCTCACGTAATTTATTTCAACCTGAATATGTTTCGAAGTAACGCAAACATCTATACTTTTGTTAATTCCTTTAAATGTTTATTTCATATCTTCTCTTTTTACAAGATAAGATGATCTCCCTCTTAAGTTTATCTATTCTTTGTGGATATTTCATTTGATTGTGTTCCTATGCATTCTCTTGAATTTTGTAAACGACATCCATGACTTTGGTCACTCTTTTTTTGTGAATCTTGTACCTTGATTCAGCTTGAATTCAATTCTAACAAATGCATAGTTTTCTTCTCATTGTCTCCATTGAAGTTCTTTAAGCTCTCAATATGTCTGCCTCTTATTTGTAAACTACTGCTTGAATCTTTAGGAATGTCTATCCTAGTCATTATACTTCCCTTCATGATTCCTGTACTCTTTGACATGACATTAAAATTGTTTTGGTACGACACCGATCTTTAAACCTTTGAAAATGTTAAGTGCTCCTTTTAATTAGGCGATATTAGCTTATTCATTCTAATCGTGCTGTGCGATTTGACACGTCGTTTATTCTTTTCCTTTTATGGAGTAAGAATGTTCTTAAGGAGTTATAAGCGAGTTAGAAAGCACCTAGTGATTGATTAGTTAAGGGAACAAGAGCGTTGGCTTGTCGACCACATTGTTTTTGGAAACACCTATCATAAAAAGTTTGTACCTTATTATGTTTCTTCAAGTTTTGTACAGTGTTGACACCATGTAACCTCTTTGTTTTGAACTTATCTTGTAACTCCTGCTTTACAACACACTTTTTCCTTATATCTAAGTTTTATGGCTTATCCGGTATTAAAACTATGTAATATCCTGTGTATTACTTTAATTTTCGAAGACAAAAATTTTTATAAGGTAGGTAGAATGTTAGACCAGAATTTTCAAAAAATCTTATTATGAACTAATTTCAATTAATTTATTCATTAAAGACTTTATTTTCAGAAATTATTTTATTAAAAGTAATTAAATCAAGTTTTGAATAAGTCTATGTATTTATTATTATGTGGATATAATTATGTGATTAAGTGGTTTAAAGTAAAGACTTTTCTATTTCATAATTAAAAATTCGGGTTATATTCGCGAAGGCTCAATATTAAATAAATATAGTATGAATTTAAAAGAGTAGAGGTAGGTAACACTTGAACTATTAGTACGATCATGAGGTATTAAAATTTAGGATGTTACATCTGCAAAAGGATTCCCGTGACTGCGCTACAGGTTCTCCATGCATGTTGGGTAAAGATGTCCCCCATCCCTGTTCGATGAAATGCCAAGCCTCAATTGACCTCGCAAAAATTTGGCTTTCTTTTCTCTCCTTAATGCTTACCTCACAGTCGAGCAATACGACGTTGCCATGGAGCTTTTTCATGAAATCAGCACCAAATATTCAATTCAACCTGATGTGATGTCGTTTAATATTTTGATTCACGCATTGTGCAAGATGGATGATTTGGATTCTGCTCTTGGGGTTCTTGATGAGATGGGTGAGCTGGGCTTGGAACCTAATTATATTTGACCAATTTTTAATACTCTGATTTTTTAAAAACGTGAATTTGATGAGGACAAGAAAATTTGGACAATGACAAAGATGAGGAATGTTAAGCCTGATGCTGTGAGTTACATGAGGATGGGTGGGATGGTTGGTGATCGCATATTAAAGAATGTTGTAGAGTTGTTTCATGTGATAAAGTTGAGTGGAGTTAACCCTTATTTTTGACTATTTTAAACTAATAGCGCAATAAAAGAGTTGAACGTGTTTACTTAAGTTATTTTTTTATTAATAATAAATGTAGGTTTATTTGTTGTAATTTTTTTAGTAGAAGTACATAAAGAGTACACAATATATAAAGTATAATAACTTAACAAATATTGTTTAAATTATTACACCTTATATACTATGTACTCCTTGTATACTCCCACTAAAAAATTACATTAAATAAATCTATATTTATTATTAATAAAAAATAATTTAATTAACAGAACGTAATAACTCAAGTTAACACAGATGATTCTGTGTTTCTTAATTATTTTTTTAGGATTCTATATTATTAGAGAATAAAAATGAAACTTATTTATTTGAGAAGATCACCCACTTTATATTTATAGTATTCAAAAGATTAATCATTAAATTTTTCAGCCTAAAACCAAAAAAAGTTAAACGTTACTCATCAAGTAGATGAGATGTGTGCAATATTAATAAATTTTAAAAGATATGAGTGTAATTTATCTTTAAATTTCTTAGTTTTGAACAAAATAAATTAGAGTGATTGATATAAATTGTATATTTATCTATCCAAAAAATTAATAAATATATATCACATGTTCCATAAATTAATAAGACCAAGTTACTTTGGAGAGGGACATATGTATTAAATTGTGTCCGTACTACGTGTATACTTCTTTTACTTTTTATTAAAACATAATTCATCTTTGAATTTAAGAAGTCATGCAAAAATGCAAGTCTCTTTCCTTCGTTAGGATATCATGTTTGTCCTCTTGTAGTTGTAACAACTTACGTCAACTATTGTGATCACCATTTCATGAAAGACCCTTATGTCCATACCCCAATCTATCTTTGGAGGAATGTGTGCTTCTAAGATCTCTTTTATATTGTGGCCAATCCTGAAGTTGATTCTATTCTCGTTTATGAAAACATGTTTTTTTTTTCTTCTTTAATACTGTACATCCTGATCCAACCTTTATTATATACCATATACATGAGAAGTTATTTTTAATGAGTATAAAATATTTTTAGATTTTTTTAAATAAATAAAATAAATATTTTATTTACCAAAATAAATAATTTGTAGTGTTTTGATTAAAATGTATCGAATTTTTTATCTCGTTTACAAATGAAATATGACCTATTTCATTTATACTATAAAAGAAGATAAGGCATAAGATGATGTGGTCCTATCACGTTTTTACACATGTTGAGTAAAATCCTTATCTCATTTACAGTGAAAGCGAGAGACGTGTAATCTTATCTCATTTACACGGTAAACGAGATAAGAGCGGAGGCCTATATATATACATTTTGTCCACGAGCTTTTTCACTTTCATTTATTGGCTTTTCTCCCACTTTTACCATTTTCTAATCATATTTCTGAATTACTTAAAAAATATGGTGCGCGCTGATAATCACGATGCAGGCATTATCAGACTAAACGCGAGTTGGCATATTGCAGGGGCAACCGACTTTGAGGTTGGTGTTGTTTTTCGTTTTATGTTTATGTTAAAACATAGATGTGTTACCATACTTAGCGTACTTTTATAGAGATAGTAAGTAGTATGCAATATATGTTAGGCGAATGAATATATGGTTAGGAATTATTTAAATGATAGGTATGATCTTAGGCATACTTTAAAATGAATTTGTTAGTTAAATGTTTGTTTAAGTTTATTTTTCTTTAATCTAAGTTTTTATTAAGCATATGTTTATTTAATTTAGTTATTAATTTTGGATTATTAACAATTTCTAATAATCTTAATTAAGTAGCAAAATATTTATGCTTTTATTTACTAAATATTTAAGTAAATGATTTTTTCTTAAATTTCTTGTTACTTAAACTAAGTTATCAAGTTAATAGCGTACTTAGTTGGTAATTCAAGTAAATATTTTCAATTAATCTAACTTAGGAAAGAAATGCAAAATGAATTTCGTTATTCACTATTTAACTAAATAATTTTATTTAAATTAAATAAAATAGACCTTTATTAGTTTAGTTATTAATTATCTTACGAAATATTTTCATTTGCATTATATTATACAAATGTTTAAATTAATTATTTTACTAAACATTTTCATTATTTGAGTAAATTTTTTTATTTAAATAAATTTATAATTTAAATGTTTGTAGTTATTTATCAAAATAGTTTATTTATAAGTCAAATTAATTCGTTACGTATACGTTTGTCGGTAGAATGTTTTATGTTGAAATTCTTATAGCTTATAGGTTTACGCATTCCTGATTCGATGTTTTTTTACTTGTTTATCAGAGGTCTCGCCTACTTCTTCTTAGGATAGTAAGTCACACACTCCTACCACCGGAGACCATTGTTCCGCACCTGAAGGAGGCTGGGTTCGGCGACGCGTTGCCACTTAGGAATTTTGTGTTCTACAACTCCCTAATCATGGCATTTGTTGAGTGCTGGCGTCCAGAGACCCACACCTTCTACCTGCCGTAGAGTGAGTGCATGATCACCCTACATGACGTCACATACCACCTCTGGCTGTGCGCTAATGGAGAGCCAGTGGGTGGTTGTTTTCGTGACTTTCATACATGGTACGGTACAACACTGATCTCACACATCGTTCCGGAACAAGAATTCTATTGGGCTTGCAGCAACCTCGGCACCTGTGGTTGACAGGTACAACAAGCATAATAATGACAATTGAGAATATAGAACATAACGAAACTTCAACTTACCGGTATCCGAGATTCTGCTGGAGAGCAATACGGAGACTCTAAGGGCAACCTGCTTCATGTTGTTGGCAACGCACATGGTACTTTAATCTATCTGACTCCACTACTCGGTATTCATCACTTCTACAGATGCTGTAATTCTTCACACCCTGTATTACTGAATCTTTGTTTTTGAATCTGTGGCTAACCCGAAACTCCACGCCACCGTTTAAGTTGTAATCGTCTTCACCCAAGTTTGAAAATGGATTCTTCTTTTGCATCGTGTCCATATCCAATGTAGTGTAGTGACTGGGTATAGATGATAAGGCCAAAATTGAGTGGTAGAAGATACCGACGTGATGCCTCAACTGGGGTCTTTGGTACAAACTCCTCCTTCTCATCGTCCTCAGAGAAACCGCTCTCATTGCTATCCGCAACATACTCCTCGTCGGAGTCCTCACTGTCAACGTCCATGTCTTCTACTAGACTAGCAATGTGCAGCGGTTTGGGTGCAAGAGGTGGGTTATCCTGGACGAAGTCTAACGAGCCAGATCCACCGCCACCGACGTCACCAACCTCTGCAGAACGCTCCATCACTTGTTCCGCCATGATTCTCCCATGGATGTCAAATATCAGGCGCGCATGCTTGTCGCCTTGGAGGCAAAACAGACGAAACTGAAAAACTCTGTTTCCCATACCTATATCCCACCCCTTCTGATCTTTTTTATCCCGATACCACCGACACTACTCAATATCAAACTCTTCAACTCGGACAAAGAATTTACTTGCCAGGTACGCAACAGAATGAAATTCTCACACTCAAATATCACCCCATTATCACTATTTCTCATACGGCAATTCAGATACACACTTACAACCAAATATCCACTACTACTAAATATTTTGGTTTATTTTCGAAAGAAATAGGTAGAGAAGAAGTAGTGAAATATTTTTGGAGAATACAAAGGGTTGCACATCTTTTTATAGCTGCTGAAAATTTGTCTTTACGTATCTCGTTTACAGTATAAACGTCATAATTATTTATGCATTCTATTTACAGTGTAAACGAGATAAAATTACACGTATCTCATTTACACTGTAAACAATATATACACTTCATTTCTATGTGATCTTATCTCGTTTACATTGTGAACGGGATAAGAAATCCGATATATTTTGGTCAAAATGCTACAAATTATTTATTTTGATAAATAAAATATTTATTTTATTTATTTAAAAAAATTTAATATTTTATATGTATATTTAATTACGTAATATTATATCAATAAAATTAATTATTTTTCACTTTAATCGTGTAAATAATCATTAAAAAATATATAATTTAATGACTATATAAAATATATTTTATATTATCAGTATCAAGATTAAATTCATACATACTTGGCATATATATACATCATTTCATGAATTATAAAAGCATATATGCCTATCTTGTATAGTTCTTTCAAAATGTGGTCCATGCCTTCTTTTTTGTTAGAATTATATTTATTTTTTGTTATCTATATCTATATGTGAATTTGGTGATTTTTTTTGTTTGAACTATGAAAAGCTTCATACAAATTTTAAAATTTTATAAGATATAGGAGGAATATGCATATATATAAAATATAAAATATATATAAAATATAAAGTATTGTTTAGATAAATCGTAATGATATTTTAATATTTTATTGATATTAAAATATAAATTAATTTTTAATTATTTTTAATATCTTATTTTAATTATATAAAATATTTAAAATATTTTTTGTTTTAATAAATAAAAATACATACTATTTCTAAATTTATTTTAAAAATACATGTTAAGAATAAAGTTGGATACATTGACACGTGATGGTATTTAGGTGTATTCAAAATTTCTTTTATTTTTTATTAAGACACGATTGCAGATGACGGACGAGTATCAATGAATGTTGTGTCCGAAATGTATCTGACATGCAGACACAATAACTTAACGAAGTGTTCGTACTTTATAGCTCAACAGATTTGTCCTGTGAAAAAAAATCATTAAAATAATAATTAAAAAATTAAAAACATCTTTTCTGTCTCCTTCACACGTGTTATGATAGTAATGTCAGGTGAATCACTTCTAACGTTGTTATCATTGATCATTTCTGATATAATCAGTTCATTTGATTTCAAACCCTAACATAATCATAATTTTTGTGTACAGTAACTATTTGGGTGACTATGTATAACTATCTTTCACATAGTTTTTGTAAAATAATTTTAAAATAGTTATTGTAAACAGTCAAATCTAATTTCTTAAGATTATACTCCTTAGATATTTTTTAATTATTTAGATGCATCATTTTTATTTTTATTATATATATATTATATTGTAAAAAATATATAAATATATGCCTATATACATAATTTTCATTATTATAATTTAATAAATTATATTAATGCCTAAAAATATTTCAAAAACTGCTCAAAAAGCAAGATAATTCGGGTGCTAGTTGTTAGATAAAATAATTATTTTTCAAAAGATAATTTATAATGTAATATTAAAATTTTTATATAAAAAAATATACGATTAAATTTTTATTGTTCTCCTTTCTCTGGAGAAAGATAAATTTTTTTAGTGCAAAGCATTTTGTGGATAAAACATTTTGATATGAAAATATTTTTAGAGATATGCTTTAAATTGGTCTCGGTGGTGTTAACACTTAACACCCGGTATGGTTTGGGTTTTTTCATAGTGTGCGAGAAGATTTAATTACATTTTTTTAAAAATTTTATGCATGAGTGACTTGCTACATTTATGAAATTTAAAACTTTACACACTTTTAATATTATCACAAACAAAATATATATAACTCTTCTCACTATATCATTCTTTAAAAAATTAGTTTTAATATAATAAATAAATAAATAAATATTTTTATATTATTATATCCAAACATAATTATTAAATTAAAAAATATTTTTATATAAATATTTAAATATAAAATTATTTTTATTTTAAATTTTTTTTTTTGAAAAAAATCCTTAAAAAAATATTTTTTTTCTATAAACTTAGCCAAGTAATTAAGCCCTAAAAATTGTAATTATCACACAATCCAGTACTTGTAATTCACTTATAAATATACATTTCAGATATATATTTTTTAATATAAATTACTTACTTAACTGAGTTTAATATCAGAGTGTCTTAGATACTCTCAAACGCCGACTCAAGAACACTTCAAGAGCTCTGGACCACCACCACCACTTCAGGTCCAATCACCCTCAACTCACATATATAAACATATAAATTTTTTTTTTTTCTGAAAATGAATATATGTTAAGAAAATATGCCCACTCATAATAGTGCGGTAGCTTTAGTTTATTATATACTTCTAAGAATATATATATCTTTCATGTCAAAGAAAGACTCGTGAATATAAAAAAGCTGAAGATTTCGACCAGGCCCCCCATTGTTGGTTTTGGGAGAAATAATGGTTCCTTGCTGCCTCGATAGAAAGCATGTCAACTCAAGCATCTCATTCAATTATTGATTGAGTCACGGTATCCAAATAGATCTTCGTATATTCCACACTTTATATTCTTTTGAAATTGAGAAATGAAGAATGATACTCTTCTGAGAAAAAAAAAAAGAGAGAGAAAATGAAAAACAAAATAGACTAAGCAGAGGAAAACTTATTTGGTTTAGGTTTGAAACCAGATTAATTTAAATCGATCATGGTTTAAATTTGACATAATGCTCATTTTAATTATTAAAATTAGTTTGATAAATTAATTTGATCTCTCACTATTTAAACCAACTAATAAGTCTCCACTTTAAAAAACGTACCACTCTGGCACTTAGTATTTTTGAAGGCTTTTGTTTTGAATAAATAGATAAAAATACATATAAAAAATTGAGATAGATAAAAACAATATCAAAATTTATAAATGTTAAATTATATTTAAAAAATTAAATTTAACAGATAAAAATATACTCTAAATCTTATAAATTTACGAATGGTATGACCATTTTATATTTTGAAAATAGTTTTTGATATTTATGATTTTTTATGTATAATTTCATTCACTCTATATTTTTTTATGTGTATTTTTATTCATTTATTTCTTTTGTTTCACATTAATTAGACTTAGTTTGGTAAAATTTTTACTTTTTAAAAATTGTAGTATTTATATTTAGTAAATTAAATTAAAAATAACTTTTAATAAGCACAAACAACAAATAAATGTGTTTGGTGAAATAGTTTTTAAAATTTAAAAATGTTATAATAGATATTAATATAAGAATTAAATTTGAATATTAATTAATTTACGAAGTTATATTAGACTTTTTAATTTTGATAAGTACAAAGTAATTTTAAAAAGCTTTCTTTTAAGTGTTTTTAAAAGCATAAATACATAATTTTTTTAATTTATCAAATATAAAATGAGGTGCTTATATTTTTAAAAAATATATATAAATTTTTTTTAAAAAAATTTTACTAAACCAAACCTTAATGCAATGTTGGTATGAACGGTCAAATTCAATTTTGGTATTATAACGACTACAATAATAAATATTAAATGGAAGATAAGACTTTTATATTTAATAAATTATTTTAAAAAATTAACTCATTCGTATAAATTTAGTGATAAAAATATATATTATTTCATTTAAATTTTGATTGGAATATATGTATGGGGCTCAAATTAGGTGAAATCTACAAGTTTTTAACTATTGCAGCTAATTTATCCCAAGAAAACATTAGTTGCACACAATTAATGAGTTAAAAGATTTTGTAATTAATAAATTAAACCAAAACATTATTTACAGGATCGCATTTAAAACTTTTTTTTTTTTGGGTGACTAGATCTCATTTAAAACATAGTATTACCATGGGGAAAACGAGAAAATTTTTGTTGTTTAATTTATGGTTATTTTACTATGCAATAATTATGCTTGAAAGGTGGCTATAATTTAATTTGCTATATCATTAAAATCTACACCATGAAAGGAAATAAATATGCTACCATTTATTGTTAGGGTTTATATAAGTTATATGAATCTTAGAGCATTTTTAAGGGCTGTTTCCATTCAATTTTTTCTGATATTTTAGGGAATCTATCGTTGAAGTATATTATTATTGAGTCTCGACACATTGTTCAAGAATAAAGAATCCCTATTCAGAGGGACTCATTGTAACCAATAATAACTTATCACTTGACAAGTTATTATTAAAAATAAATAATTATATAAAATTTAAAATAATTAAATAATTATATTAAATAATTATATCTCTATTTAATTAATAATTTATATTAATTATTTAAATAATAATTAATTAAACTCCGCCTATATTATATTTGCGGTACATAGCTAGTCTCAAGTCCGGATAAAGGAGGAGGGTTGTGTTAGGTTTTCGACAACCAACATAAAAATATAGTCGAATCCCATGACATGAATCAAAGACATTATTGCGTTAAAGCTAGGTCGTTGCCTGGAAGCAACGCGCTGTATGGCTTGAGTACGGTGTCAAATGAGCAAGAGCCATTGCATCGGTGCCCGGATGTAGTGTTAAATGAGCAAGGGTTCTTGCGTTTTCGTGAACGGACGAGGGTAAATAAGCTAGTTCACAAAGTAAAAGGTAAAGGTCGGAGCGACAGAAGGTTGAGATTTGGGACATGGAACATAAGCACTCTAACAGGAAAGTCCATGGAGGTGGTGGACACCATGACAAGGAGGAAGATTAACATTATGTGCCTACAAGAAACAAAGTGGGTTGGTGCGAAGGCTAGGGAGTTGGATACTTCTGGTTTCAAACTTTGGTATACAGGAAAGGTGAAGAATAGGAATGGGGTTAGAATAATTGTGGATAAGCAGTGGAAGAAGGACGTAGTGGATGTCAAGAGGGTGGGAGATCGGATCATCTCTATCAAACTTGTGGTGGAGGGAGGTGCTTTCCATGTGATTAGCGCCTATGCACTGCAAGTGGGTTCGGACGAACAACACAAGATAAGGTTTTGGGAGGATCTAGAGAGTTTGGTTCAAGACATACCTTTGGGAGATAAGATTTTCTTAGGAGGAGATTTAAATTGCCATGTTGGGAGAGAAGTGACTGGATATGGGAGTATTCACAGAGGCCATGGTTTCGGGGTGATCAATGCCGAGGGTAAAATTATTTTGGACTTTTCCTCAACCTTTGATCTTCTCATTGAAAATACATGTTTTAAAAAGAGAGACGAACATTTTATAACCTATAAGAGTGGCATGACAAGCTCTCAAATCGACTTCTTCTTGTTGAGGAGAGTCGATTGGAAATTTTGTATTAATTGTAAAATTATCCCGCGAGAGAGTTTGACAACACAACATAGGGTGCTCGTCATGGATTTTCGCATTGAGTAAAAGTTGAAAAAAAACATCATACGAAGAGCCCAAGGACGAGGTGGTGGCGGATGAAAGGTGAGGAACAAAGAAGCTTCCTAAGACGGGTGGGAGAAGAGGCAAAGTGGGATGGGAATGGAAGCGCAGAAGAGATGTAGAGGGAGATGGCAGAAGTTATTAGAAGCAAAACAAAAGAAAGCTTTGGTGAATCTAAAAGAATAGGGCCAAGAGACAAGGAGTCCTAGTGGTGGAATGCGAGTGTACAAAAAAAGAAAAAGATAAAAAGGGAGTGCTTTAAAGAGTGGTCTTTATGCCGCAACGCAGATAACTGGGAAAAATATAAGGCGGCTAAGAAAGAGACAAAAGTGGCTGTAAGCGAAGCAAGAACAAGAGCATATGAGGGTCTCTACCAGTCTTTGGGCACGAAAGAAGGAGAAAAAGGTATATATAGAATCGGAAAGAGCCGTGAAAGAAGAACGAGAGATTTGGATCAGGTTAAGTGCATATAGGATAAGGATGGAAAGGTGTTGGCTCAAGAGGAGAAAATTAATGAAAGGTGGAAGAGCTACTTCTACGAGTTATTCAATGAGGGACAGAAAACTCTTCCGAGCCTTGATCGGTTATGCACAAGGGAAGAAGATCAAAACTTTGACTACTATCGAAGGATTTGAGACTTCGAAGTGAAAGAGGCTCTAAAGCAGATGAAAAATGGCAGGGCAGTAGGACATGATAATATCCCGATTGAGGTTTGGAAGGGTCTTGGAGAAAAAGGCATCAACTGGTTAACCAAGCTTTTTAATGAGATTTTAAGGTTAAAGAAGATGCCTAATGAGTGGAGAAAGAGCACCTTGGTACCTATCTACAAGAATAAGGGGGATATACAAAGTTGCAAAAACTATAGAGGGATCAAGCTTATGAGTCATACCATGAAGTTATGGGAAAGGATGATAGAATGGAGGTTGAGAAAAGAGACACAAGTAATAGAGAACCAATTTGGATTTATACCAGGCAGGTCTACCACTGAAGTGATATACCTATTAAGAAGGATGATGGAGAGGTATCGTAGTAATAAAAGGGATCTACATATGGTGTTTATTGATTTGGAAAAAGTATATGATAGAGTACCAAGGGAGGTCTTATGGAAGGTTTTAGAAAAGAGGAGAGTAAGGATCGCATATATTCGTGCAATTAAAGACATGTATGATGGGGCCACAACTAGTGTGAAGACTCAAGGTGGTGTGACAGAGGAATTTTCTATTGGTATAGGATTACACTGGGGATCATCCTTAAGTCCATACCTTTTCACATTAGTCTTAGAAGTACTTATAGAGCACATCCAAGAGCCTGTGCCATGGTGCATGATTTTTGTCGATGATATCGTCCTTATGGGAGAGTCAAGGGAAGACTTAAATAAGAAGTTGGAGTTATAGAAAGAAGCTCTAGAAGTGCATGGTTTGCGCATAAGCCGTAGCAAGACGAAATATATGGAATGTAAGTTCAGTTTGAGAAGGGAAAACCCTAATATAGAGGTGAAGATTGGAGAAAATATCCTACAAAAAGTTAAAAGTTTTAAGTATCTTGGGTGCATCATACAGGATAATGGAGAGATTGAAAAAGATGTAAACCACAGGATCCAAGCAGGTTGGTCAAAATGGCAGAGTGCATCTGGTTTTATATGCGACAAAAAAGTGCCTTTAAAACTTAAAGCTAAATTCTATCGCACCGCTATAAGACCGGCCATGCTTTATGGTACGGAGTGTTGGGCGGCTAAAGGAGAGCACGAACATAAGCTGAGTGTGACAGAGATGAAGATGTTGAGATGGATGAGTGGTCATAGGCGATTGGATAAAATAAGGAACAAAGATATAAGGGAGAGAGTTGGAGTAGCACCCATTGTGGAAAAGCTGGTTGAATCGCGTCTCAAGTGGTTTGGACATGTGAGAAGAAGACCGATAGAACATTCAGTCAGGAGGGTGGATGAGATGGAAGATGGACAAGGGGTGAAAGGCAGAGGAAGACCTAAGAAGACCATCCATGAGGTGGTCAAACGAGATCTACATGTAAACGGTCTCTCTGTAGACATGATACATGACAGAGCACAATGGCGTCGTTTGATTCATGTAGCCGACCCCACTTAGTGGGACAAGGCTTTGTTGTTGTTGTTGTTGTTGTTGTTGTTGTATAATTAATTAGATTAAATAATTAAAATGCTAACACTTACATAATCAAATAATTAAATCATAGTTAGTTTATTAAATAATTTTTATTTTTAAAATTTAAAATGCTAACCACATTATTAAAATTAGCCGTTGCAAAACTAGCCGTTGCAAAATTAGCCGTTGGAAACTAACCGTTACTATGTTACTGTTATTATTAATAAATTAATAACTTATTACCCTATATATACCACTTACATATACTTCTATTCTCACACTTTCTTCTACTCTTCTTCATCTTCTTCCAAGTTTACGAAATCAAAGTTCTGCTGATATTATTTTGTGTTCGAAAAAATGGATCTAAACCAACTCAACTCTTTTTTCAATTATTTACAAAATTTTTCTCAAACTCCAAATACCCAACAATCTCAAACCTCAAACTCTCAAGTTCCAAATCAAAACTTCACACTACCAAATATGTTTCAAAATCCAAATCCACAAAATCTTCTTAATTTCAATTTTCAAGCTCCTTACAATAATCAATTTCCTATATTCCAACCACAAAATCGAAATTCACAAACACCACATTTTTCATTTTCATCCATATTTAACCCCTCTATCGAAAATGTTACTCCAACATCTCTGTCGTTTCCAACTCAATTCAGTGCATCAAGACATAACTCATCTGGTGTTGGTGGCTATTCTAACCTATCCTCTCAGACTTCGATACAATCTAGTCCAAATTCGCAATATTCAGATTTTGCAAACCCTCGTGGATTAGATGCTATCGACCTCAATGATGATGATATTGAAGATCGGAGGCAAGATAGTATTCAGCACTGCATTGGAAAGAGGATGAGATGCTTATCAGTGCATGGTTAAATATTTTAACTGACTCTATAGTTGGTACCGATCAAAAGGGGAAACATTTTGGAGTCGAATTCACAGCTATTGTGTAGAATTTTGCTCCGATATGACAAGGGGGTAGTTGCATGTAAGAAACGATGGTATAAGATCAACAAGGTTGTTGCACAATTTGCTGGTTGCTACGATCAAGCTAGTCGAAACATAAGGAGTGGTTCAAATATTGATGCCATAAAGGAGTTAGCCTATAAACTTTATTCCACAAATTATGGTAAAAAATTCACGTTTGAGCGGCATTGGAACATACTTCGTTTGGAGCAAAAATGGAGAAGCCAACTACCTACACAGAGTGGAGGCTCAAAGAGAACCAAGGTTAGTGCAACTGGAGTATACTCATCCTCATTAAATCCAAATACACCGTTGGCAGATGAACCCGGTGTGGACTCTTTCGTTCGTCCACAAGGATCAAAGAAGAGCAAGCAAAAAGGTAAGGAAAAAGCACAAATGTCTGAAGATCTTAACGAAAAGAAATCATCGGTTGTTAAAAAACTATCTCTCATGGTAGATATTAAAAATGTTAGAGAAAGGGAACTAATGGACAGGGAAAAAGAAAGAGAAGAGGAGAGGGCACATAGAGCAAAAGTTATGGCAATGAAGGAGAATGAGTTACAAATTCAAGCGGCAATGAAAGAATAAGAATTACAAACTCAAGCGGCAATGAAAGAACAAGAATTACAAACTCAGAGGTATATTAAAGAAATGGAAATAAATGCAAAAGAAAGGGAAGTGGAAAGGATGGCTAAGGAAAGGGAAAGGGAAATGGATATGCAAATACTTAACGCTGACACGTCTACAATGAGTGAAAAACGATGAGCTCTTCATGAGATTGCATACGAGAAAATAATCGCGAAGTGGTTTACTTAATAGTTCCTTGTATTCGTAGAGTTACGTAGTTTGTTCTTATTTTTATTGCGTATTACTGGTATGTGATGTAGTCTGTTTTATTCATTTCTGATGTAACTTTTTAAATTAGTCAATATTATTGTGCCGTTATTGTTCATGAAAGTGACCGTTAAGTAGCTGTTGCAAAACTAGCCGTTAAGTAGCCATTGCAAAACTATCCGTTAAGTAGCCATTATAAAACTAGCCATTGAGAAGTAGGTACTTGTTGCAGACATACTTATAAATATCAACTATCAATGACTCTGCAACTCCATTTCAACTCTTGTTTCTCACCTCGAAAGAGTACTAAAAATTACATTTCAATATGGGTAGAAATTTTGATGATATGTTTAATGAGGCTTTCTATAGCAAAAGAAGACGACAAGATAACACACTCATAGATAATTGGATCGATGAGTGTTTATTCGAAGATTCAGAAGAAGAAGATATCGATAGAAACTCTATCCCAACTACTCATAGATGGATCAACAGAGATCGAGAAGCAGGACATGATCGCCTTTTCCAAGATTACTTTGCAGATGAACCAGTGTATAATGCTGACATTTTTCGACAGAGATTTCGAATGAGAAGACATGTGTTCCTTCGGATAGTAGACGCTCTCTCAAACGTCTATTCGTATTTCTAACAGAGGGTTAATGCAACTGGAAGAAGAGGCTTGTCACCACTCCAAAAATGTACCGCTACGATACGGATGTTAGCATATGGTGTAGCAGCTGATGCTGTTGATGATTATGTGTGCATAGGCGAGAGCACTACAATTGAATGCTTGGAAAAATTTATTGAAGGTGTCATTTCGGTGTTCGAGGATGAATATTTGCGAAAACCAAATCCAAATGATGTACGACACCTGCTATAAATGGCGGAGGGTCGTGGCTTTCCTGGCATGTTGGGTAGCATTGACTGCATGCATTGGCAATGGAAAAATTGTCCAAAGGCGTGGAAAGGTACATGAGTGGTTATCGTGGGGTTGTAACCATAGTACTTGAGGTTGTAGCATCTTCAGACCTTTGGATATGGCATGCGTTCTTTGGAGTTTCTAGTTCAAATAACGATATCAATGTGTTAGATCGTTCACCAGTGTTCGATGATATTCTAAATGACCGTGCTCCGGAGGTAAATTATACTATTAATGGTAATAATTATACTATGAGATACTATTTAGCAGATGGTATTTATCCTAAATGGACCACATTTGTCAAATCAATCTCAAAGTCACAAGTGGAGAAACGCAAGTTATTTACACAATACCAAGAAGGGCAAAGAAAAGATGTGGAGTGAGCATTCGGAGTGTTGCAAGCACGCTTTGCAATTACACGTGGTCCAGCTCGCTTTTGGGAAAAGAAGAAGTTTGCCAACATAATGAGAGCTTGTATTATATTGCATAATATAATTGTTGAGGATGAAAGAGACACTTATACAGAAAATTTTGCTCAAGGCTTAGAGTATGATGATGTCGAAAATGACTTATCACAACCTTAATTGGGAGAGGAAGATTTTGTACCATACCATCAATTTCTCCAAAGAAATGCCTAACTTCGAAATAGGCAGCAGCATAGACAACTGAAAGAGGACTTGATTGAACACATATGGCAATTTCACAATGCTTTTCGTCAACTATAGAACTTAATTATATATTTCTTTAATTTATATTAAGTAATTTTACAAATTAGTGTAATCTCGAATTATATATTGTGTATTATTGTTATGTATGAATTTATTTAATATTAATATCTTTTAATAGTGAATTATTTTTAAATTTATAAATTTAAAATATTATTGAAAAAATTAATTACATTAATTTTAAGTATTTTAATTAATTAATTAATTAAGTAGGACCACAATGGGGACTAAAGTTAATTCCTTCTAATGAAGAAGAGAGAGATGCTTTGAGTTTCTATTTATTGTTTATAATGCAAAAATTAATGTGGAGTTATTTTTTATAACAGATGAATCATAAATAGGAATTGTGATGAGTTCCTGCTAGAGATAGTCTTAACAATAAGGTAGAATATGCATGCATTGAAATAGGTTTTAACTACAGGAAATGTTAACAATTTGTCGATGAAATCATGTGGTAACAAAATTGATTCATTTTCTTTTGATTTTTTTTTTCTTTTTAGGGTATTGATTATTTAGTTTCTTTTTGGGTCAAAATAAATAATAGGGTAAAACACACAATTAAACCAAACTCAACTCAATATTACACAATTCACCCAAATGAAAAAATGTTACATAAATCTCTACTTCTCTATATAAATCGAATGAGCTAGCCTAGATTTAGCTTTCTATGTAAATTTAATAAGTCTGTTTCGATTTATGCCCTGTCCTAGTAAATCTAAACAGGGTGATTAGATTTACTAGGACAGCATGCATGCATGCATAAATCAAAACAGGCTGATTAGATTTATAATATGTAATTTGAAAAAAATAATTAAAATACTATATCGACAAAATTAGGCTATTTTTTTATATATCTCATCTATATTTTAAATCTTAAATTAATAACTTTTTCATGTTTATTTCTACTGAACTTTTTAAAATAGATGGTTTCAAATAACAATAGAGATAGACGGTTAATTTTAAATTACTAGCGTACACATAAAAAATCATTAATTTTTAGAAAAACAGATAAATTTACGTAAAAATAATAATTTAAAGCTGTCCATTTAAAACCAGCAAATTATATTTCTAGAAATCAACACATTTAAATTTTTAATTATATATGTTCATCAAATAAAATTTATCAAAATTTTTAATTTTTTTATAATTTTTTATTCTCTTGGAATGCTAAACTTTTTTTTTTGAATACTAATTTAAATGTGTTTGTTTTTATAAAAATAATGTGTTAGTTTCAAATGAACAATTTTAAGTCACATCAATTTTTTTAAAAATTAGTAATTTTTTGTTCGTATACGCTACTAATCTAAAATAATGTTTAAAAATTTAAATTTAACTAAAATTTTACTAAAATTTAACTAAAACGAAAAAAAATTGAATACGAGAACAAAAATTTAAAATTTTAGTTAAGTTTAAAATTTTAAACATTATTTTAGATTAGTAGCGTACACAAACAAAAAATTACTAATTTCTAAAAAAAATTGATGTGATTTAAAATTGTTCATTTGAAACTAACACATTATTTTTATAAAAACAAACACATTTAAATTATATTAAAAAAATAGTATTCCAAGAGAATAAAAAATTATAAAAAAATTAAAAATTTTGATAAATTTTATATGAACATATATAATTAAAAATTTAAATGTGTTCATTTATAGAAATATAATGAGCTGGTTTTAAATGGATAGTTTTAAATCATTACTTTTACGTAAATTCATCTGTTTTTTTAAAAAACTAGTGATTTTTTACGTGTACACTAGTAATTTAAAATTAATTGTCTATCTCTATTGTTATTTGAAACCATCTATTTTAAAAAGTTTAGTAGAAATAAATATAAAAAAGTTATTAATTTAAAATTTAAAATATAGATGAGATATATAAAAAAATAGCCTAATTTTATTGATATAATATTTTAATTATTTTTTTCAAATTACATATTGTAATCTAATCAGCCTATTTTGATTTATGCATGCATGCATACTGTCCTAGTAAATCTAATCACCCTATTTAGATTTACTAGGATAGGGCATAAATCGAAATAGGATGATTAGATTTACTAGGACAACATGCATGCATGCATAAATCAAAACAGACTAATTAGATTTACATAGAAAGTTAAATCTAGACTAATTTATTTGTTTTACATAGAGAAGTGAATGAAAATATCTATGTAACGTTTTTTTTTTATTTGGGTGAATCGTGTAATATTGAATTAGGTTTGGTTTAATTGTGTGTTTTACCCTAAATAATAGATGACGATTGACGAAGATTGGGATGTGTAGAATATTTGATGGGCTTGGTCCTAGTGTTTCACTCTTATCCTAGGAATTGGACCACATGAATCTACTTCCGTTTATTATCTTTTTAAATTTGAAATAAGATCCAAAAAAAAAAGAAACACGAGAATCTTGTGACTTGTCGAATTACAGTTTGCAAAGAAGAACCCTTCCCTTCCCTGTTCTCTCTTTCGCCATGTATGAGTATTTGTTGAGGTCATTAAGTTGGTAAAAAAAAAAATTTAATAGAAAAGATTTTTTTTTTAGTTTTTAATTTGTTTGATAAATTTTTAATAATAAAAATAAAAATATTAAAAAAATAAAAAATATTTTTTTAAGAAACTAAAATTTATATTTTTTTTAAAAAATTTTTATAAAAATATTTTTTATATAATAAATAAATAAAAATTATTTTTATATTATTCTACCCAAACATAATTGATAAAAAACTTTTTTAAAAAGATAATTCAAAAAAAAATATTTTGTTTTTAAAATTTACGCAAACAAATCCTGAGTTTGACAAAAAAAAAAAAAAACTAAAGATTTAAAAATGGTTGTTTGGTTGGGACATCTATATACGTGAAAATCCTATTGGGGTGGGCCTAGAAAATCCTAACAATGGCGGATTCATAAATCTGCTAGAGAATGTGGTGGGAAGGGGGAGGGGGGATTGAAAAATTATATAGTCAATAATTCCAAACAAAAAAACAATTATATAGTAAAAAATTAGTGATAACGAGTAATCGTGATTAGTGTTTCCTTTTATCTAAAAGAACAGTTAATATATAAGTGTTTTGTCAAAATAGATATTTCTACAAAAAATTAGTTTTATAGGAGTAAAAATTAAGCAAAAAAAAGGAAAAAAGATAAAAAAAGAGAAGGAACAAATTAAAAAAAAAAACAAAAGAAATAACATTGAATACTATATGATCTTTTTTTTTGGTAGAAATACTATATGATCTTTAAACATACCTTTATAATCTTCAAACCCTTGTTGAACTTGGGGCTTGTTAGTGCCCAAAAGCTAAGCTACCACTATGCTAGTAGAATAATCTTTGAATTATTGTGCATTATGATATTATAATAGATCAAATATATTTTGGAAAATCCATCTGAGGTCCAATGAACACTGGGTCTGTCATACCTATTTCTATTGGGCTTTCGACTTATTATAAAGCTCCTTTGCTAACTTTTGAGACATTTTATTAACACGTTAAACGCACTTCAAGACTTATTTAGCGGCATCTATACATAATTTGCTAGAAAGTGGCTACATATAACTCATGGGAAGAAAAAAAAGATGTATATATTAGGGTATAAGACAAGAAAAACACGTTAATCGTTTTCTAAAAAAACTAATAATTTGTACATTCGTAAAATAAGTTTTTTTCCCTACTTAAATATGAATTATATTTTATATTTAAGTAGAAGAAAATGCTTATTTTTGCTCCAATAGTTATCATAGCCCTCCCTTTGTTGGAATTGTTGGAACCTAATCTTATCATGTAATAAGCTTTATATGCGATGGCAATAATTATGCACTTGAAGATTTATTTGTATGTAGGCCACCAAAAGGACAAGAATATTCTTCATCCTAGTTGTTATGTTAGTAATAAGACAATCAAATGTAGAGGATTAAATTGCACTACATAGTTGTCCGACTCTAGATGAATTTAGCGGAACATGAGTTGAGTTTGATCAATAAAAAGAAGAATGATGTTAGGTATATAAGTCTTTTTGTAACTAAATTTAATTAAGTTAGTGCAAAGTTTAGCAAAAAAAAATGCTGCATATATTTTTTTTTTCATTTTTTGCAACATATAAATTTTTGTTAGAGAGCACAAAAATTTATTTATATAACACATAAATTTTTGAAATATAACACAAAATTTTGCACATAATATAAATTTATCGATACAGCACATAAATTTTATGCATAGCATCTATATTTTTGCACATAGTACATAAATCTTGCACATAGTACAAATTTTGCTGCAAATGTATTTTGTTAATTGGATGAGTCAATATTCTGGGTATGTAGTCCTCCAAAAATTTCTGTGCTAAACATAAAAAATTCTATGCTATATAACAAAATTTGTGTTGTACACCAAAATTTATGTGTTGTGCATATTTTATTGGGCGTAAATATTTTGGGCATGTGGTTCTTAAAAAAGTTTTGTCGCTGTATACTAAAATTTGTGTGCTGTGCACCAAATTTTATATGTTGTGCATCAAAATTTATGTACTCTAATTTTCTGAACATTTATAAGAGAAGAAGAAGATGAAGACGATGAGGACGATGATAATGATAATAAAAGAAGATAACGAATATTGTAACGCCCTTATTATCAGAATGTCACGCTTCTAGCTACGCCACTCTGATAGCGAGAAGTATTACGACGAATTCATATACTTAATAATAAAATAGGAGCCTTTGACCTGTCTTACCGTATCGCTGTTTTCTTTAAAAAAAAAAAACGAAAATACTTTTTCTTGAAAACAAACAAGCATATACATACATACAAAACTTCTTACTCAAGCAACTTATAAATATTATATACTTACATGTCATTACAGTCACGACTCTTATCCCTCTTACAAGAATATAATAATAAAGGCGAGAAAAATCTATAATATATGTATATAAACAGAAATAGCATATCTAAGAACTGAACAAAAATTCCACAAGCTTCCTTATCCATCTTGAAAAGAGAAGTCTGTAGGGGTCAGAACATCTCCCTCGCTGGTTTTCAGTTGAGAATTTTTAAGAATTGTGATAAGAAGATATTTTAAATAAAACTGTTTTCAATCGCAATAATCATCAGTTCATTATCCAAATCTAAAACTCATATTTTTCTTATAAAAATTTCACGCAAAATAACATTCCATAGATTTTACCGCTTATTAAGGAACAATTTCAACCAAAACTTGCCACTGATCTAACCAATCACGGTCTCCGGTCCAAACACAATCAATTTACGGCCTCCGGCCTAAACATATAAATAATTCTCGGTTCGATCTCAAAACAGAATCAATCACAAGCACAAACAATACAAGGCAAAACAATCAGAGAACAGTTACAGCAAGTACCATGGTGCGGATTTAGAATATCCACAACTGAACCGGCAAGTGCACTGGATTGTCCAAGTAATACCTCAGGTGAGTGAGGGTCGATCCCACGAGGACTGAGGAACTGAGCAATAATGCTTAACTGATTGGCTTAGTCAGGCGAACAGAAAAGTTGGTTTTGTGGGTTTCAAAAGTATTAAACAATAAATCAAGAATAAAAGAAGTAAATAATGCGTTTGGTGTAGAAATCAATGAGAGAAATAGTTAAGGTATCAGAGATGTTTACCTTTTCTGGATTAAATTTTCTTACCAACTATTTTAATCATGCAAGATTCATTTCATGGCAAACTGTAATTGACTAAACCCTAATCTCTTAGTGATTTAGTCTCCTCTAACCTTTATCAATCGCCAATCACTTGGTCACTTGATTCCAATTAGAGAGTTAAGCTCAAATCTATTTTATGGCCACAAAAACCCTAATTACCCAAGGCTAAACGGATTATATGTCACGTATCTAGATTAGTTCAAGTAATTAGCGATTTAGGAGGAATTTACTTTCAAGCTGTGTTCAGGTGAGGGACCTCTCCCAAAGGTCACAAGAAAGCATCGAGAATAAGCTCGTTCCACCCAAATTCATAATATTAAGAATGGAAGCAATCATTGAAACTGAATCAGTACATTAATTAAAATAGAAAAATAATAATCTTAATCCATAGAAATAAACAGAGCTCCTAATCTTAACCAAAGAAGTTTAGTGGCTTATGACTTACAGAGAAAATAAGAGTTCTGAAAAGTAAAACATGCGGAAGAGAGCATATCCCCCTGAAAGGTGAATCTTTTCCCTTTTATATCTAACCTAATTTGATTTGAAACTAAAATAAGATATTAAATTCTAAATCTAAAAGATTTTGTTTGTAAATAAAAATAAGAAAAATAAAAGATAAGATAACAATTAAAAGTTAAATCCCACGAAAGACGCTCTCTTGGGTGAGGTTGACCCGTACTGCTGGCGTTTAGCGCCAGAATTGGCGTTTAGCGCCAGAATTGACAGTGAGTTGGACGCTGGTTCTGTCTTCTTGGGCGCTAAATGCCTAGCTTGGCATTTAGTACCCTTCATGGTAGTGATTTCTGAAGAAAAGTGTAAGCTATTATATATCGTTGGAAAGCTCTAAAAGTTGGATTTCCAACGCCATTAGAACTGCATCAATTGGACCTTTTTAGCGCAAGTTATGCTCGTTGGAATGCATAGAGGTCAGGGTTGACAGCATCCACTTTCTTCCTTGTTTTTGCACAAAACTCTGCCAAATTTGCTCGAATTTCACCTGAAATAATTAAAATACCAAAACAACTCAAAGTAGTATCCAAAGAGGATTTTAACACTAAAATATAATTAAACTTACTAAATTCTAACTAAATTTAACTAGAAAATAAGCAGAAAATGGGTATAAGATGCTCACACATTACAACACCAAACTTGAACTATTGCTTGTTCTCAAGCAACTAAAAACAATATAGGATTGAGAAGAGAAACCGCCTAAGACTTGAATGTTCATTGAAGCTCATATCCAATCATTGAGTGGGGCTAATGACACTATAATTTTGAATAGGTTTGGCATCTCACTTTCCTTTGAAGCTCAGAAATGTTCATATCCTTCAGAGCTAGGACTCGGATGATATTATTGATTCTCTTTCTCTTGAAGCTTTGATTGATTCTTGAACACAGTTTTTTCTTTTCTTTTATTTTTTGGTACTTTACATCTTGAGCCTAGTCGTGACTCTTAGTGTTTTGTCCTCAAGCTTAACTTAGCACACAAACACCACAAGCACTTAACTGAGGAACTCTTTGAGTTATGGTTTTTCTTTTTATTTCTCCCAGACAGTGGTGCTCAGAGCCTTTGGCATACTCTGTAATTGCACTTGGTCTCGACTCTTAGTGCTCTGTCTCAAGGATTACTTGACACATTCACACCACAAGCATATAGTTAGGAGAACAACTCTTTGAGATTTTAATCATTTTTTGACCTTCCTAACCATTGATGCTCAGAGCCTTGGACCTTATTTTTTATTTTTTTTTCTGTTTATTTTTCTAAGTTTATGTCCCTCAAGAATCAACATTCTCAACTCCAATTTCAAATATGCACTGTTCAGTTGATACATTCAGAATCATAAATAATACTACCACATTAAAGTAACCAAAAACTCATACTATATAACTCAAGTCTCATGTATTTTACTACTTTTCTTTTTTTTTCAACCTCAGTGAGCAATGCATGAGACCTCTTTTCAATGCTTGTTTTGAACTAAGTTTGTTTATGTGTCGTTATCATTAAGTAATTTCAGTAGATTCTGGATTTAAATAAGGTGCACTTGGTCTGTACTTGTTTTGAACTGAGTTTGCTTGTGTGTCATTATCATTAAGTAACTTTGGTGCATTCTGAATTTAAATATGGTACACTTGGTTTTGTACTTGTTTTGAACTGAGTTTGTTTATGTGTCATCATCATTAAGTAATTTCCAATGTTCTGAAAACCGGTTCGAACCGGCCGGCCGAACCGATCGAACCGGGAACCGTTAACAAATACGGTTCGGACAGAAGGCAAAACCGCTAAATTTAAAAACCGAAGTTGAACCGTCGAACCGGCCGGGAACCGGTCGGTCGAACCGAACCGTGACCCGGCCGGTTTTTTAAATTTTGTCAAAAACGATGCGTTTTGATCCAGAAACCAACCCTAGCCTTCAGTCTTCGGTCTCCTCACTCTTCAGTTCACTCCCCTACAGCCCTCCACTCTCGAGCCTCCACCCTGCAGCCCTCCACTCTCGCCTCTCGCACTCAGTGGCCACGTATGCAGTCTCTACCTCGAGCCACCGCCGCCGTCGCAACACCTCCATCGAAGTCACTCAACGTCGCAAGTCCGTGGAGCCAGCTTGGAGATTCGCGCAGCCCTTTCCGTCGAAGTCAGCCGTGGAAATCGCAGCCACCGCCACCACTCCTTGCCGTCGCGCAGTGTCATCCTGAGTGACCTGAAGCCCTTGCCCCTGTCTCGAGCCCCATTCCTGATTCCTCAGTCTCATACATACTCTCATTATTTCTCCCCAAAACACAACCCTAGCCTCCATCGCGCCCCCGTTGGTCGCACTGTCGCGGCCTGGTTTGTCGTGATCGTTCTTCAATCCTCCTATTTCGTGGTGTTCGAAGGCCCTTCCATTCCCCCAACGCCAATCCTCCTACTGATTAATGATAAATTGATACTGGTTTGTATATGCTTTTATTTTTTTCTGCTGTTAAATTTTGTTAAAGTTTCTTGATTGTACTCATTGCCTAAAGGAATACTTGTATCACATAGCTCACTACTAGTGCCTGCTGTTCGTGTTTATTTTTTAGTTCATAAATTATCAAATTATATTGATTATTGAATGGCTTTGTTCACTACTGCTATGCTGTGTTGTACCCTGGTTTGTGTCTTCTTCGCTGCTGCTGTGCTATGCTTTTTTGGCTCTCTGTTGTTCATTGCTGACTGCTGAGCATTTTTGTGTTTAATTAAGTCAATTAAAACTATGCTTTGGGCTTTATTGTACTTAGATTGTTAAGTTAGTTAATTCAGCATATGTTCTGCTCTGCTGATGTTGTGTTTTGTGATTTCTTTGCATAGTGATGTGCTGCTGGAAACTGAAGTTGCTGCTGTTTTGTGTGTGTTTATGTTTGTTTTACTGTTTTGCGATTTAATTATGCTTAAATGGTGACTGTCTTCATGATTTTTTATTTTAGTTATGTAGGATTTTGTGATTTCTTTGCCTAGTGATGTGCTGCTGGAGATTGAATTGCTGCTGTTAAATTTTTGAAACTTGACAAGTTTAAGGTCTTTGTGGATTCACTGGATTGTAATTTCCCTTTTGTGGATGATAAATTACAAAACTGATGAACAGATATATATTATGGAATCAATAAGCAAACTGAAAGCCGGATGATATATATTATTCCATTCCTTAATTTATGACTCTATCCAGAATTAATGGCATGCAGCATTAGTATCAATAACATTGTGATTTATAGTGAATTTTCATGATTGATGATAAGTTTGGATGTTGGAATTTTATGTTTGGTTGTCTTATTTTGTTATTTGACTTTTGAGTTTGTACTTGAATAAGATCATAACATTCTCGTTTATGTAGTACTTTAATTTGGATAATATTTTAAGATTTATATTAGACTATAATTATGTTTTAATGTGTTTATTTATATTTTATTTATTATTTTATTATAAAACGGTTTTTTCGGTTCAACCACGGTTGAATCGGTTGAACCTATGAATCAGTAAACCAGTAACTAAAGCGGTTCGATGACCGGTTCGGTTTTCAGAACCTTGGTAATTTCGGTGCATTTTGAATTTAAATAAGGTGCAATTGGTCTCTTGGTTTGAACTGAGTTTGCTTGTGTGTCATCATTATGAAGTAATTTCGGTGCATTATGGATTCAAATAAGTTACACTTGGTCTGTGCTTGTTTTGAATTGAGTTTATTTGTATGTCATCGTCATTAAGTAATTTTGGTACATTAAGTAAAGATTAAATAATAAGTCATTTATGATTTATTATATTTATTCAAAATAAATTTTTAGAGATTTATATATTAAACAGAGTATTTTCTTATTTATAATTTAAAATTTTAGTAATAAAAAAAATATAAATATTTTATATAATTTAATTTAAATATTTGAGATTTTTTAATTTAATACTTTAAATTTTATAAATAAAAAAAATTAACTTAATTATCTCTAATTTTATCTTAATTAGTATTTATATAAAAATAATTATAAAATAATAATAAAATAGTATTTCAAGAATAATTAATTTAACTACTCTAATTTTTAAAATTAATATATTTATTTAAAAATAATTTAAAATTTATAGTTAAATAATATCTTTATAAAATTATTATTAAATTAAAATTAATTTTCAGTTATTATACTATCCTTATTTTTATTGAAAATACTTAAATTACCCCATCCCTAATCCTAATACAACTCACACACCCCACCCTTAAACCTAGTAGCCGCCAGCCTTCCCCTTCGCAAAACTCTTACCAAGTGGGAAAAAAAAGAAAGAAAGTAAGAGAAAGGAAAAATAGAAACAGGGAAAAGAGGAAGAAGAGAAGGAGACGGGGAAGGAGGGGAGGACGGCGCCGGCGGGTATCACTGCCACCGCATCATCGTATTACACCCAGAGGAGAGAGGGCGCCGTTGAGCAAGGGCCAAGGAGAGAGAGCGCGTCTAGCCACGAGCCCGCTGTCGGAGGAGCTGTCGTCGCGCCCAGCCACCACCGTCGCTGTTCAAGCCGCCGAACTGCCGCATGCAAGGAGCTTCTCGTTTCGCCGCCGTCGTGCCGTGCCAGGGGAGAGAGCGCCGTTAAAAGAGGAGACACCGTGACAGAGAAACCGCGCCGCGGAGGATGAGACCGTTGTCGACGAGGCTCCGCCACTGCCTAGCCGCCGTCGCCGAAGCCGTGACGCTGTCTCTGATAGCTCCTTGGCGTCGTAGCCGCTTCTCCTCGTCTTCCTGTTCTCTGCGTCAGCAAGGGAAAGTAGCCTTTGAGTGTGTAAACCCTGATAATTCTTTCTTTCCCATTTTGATATCAAGTTTCTCATTGTTTTTAATTTTTGGGGACAAAATTTCTTTTGTGATTCAAAGGCCTAACTTTTATTTCTACTGAACTTTTTTGTTGCAAACTCTAATTCATGCCATTTTGAAGAATGAGTTTATTACTGATGATGAGTAGTGAACATTATTGAAGATTATTGAACTGTTATTGTTATGAGTAATGATTTTCGTAGGTTTCTCTATTTTGAGTAATTTAGATTATTTTGTTGTATAGTAATTATGGAACTGTTCTTGTTTTTTAGATGTTGTATTTTTTTTATTTAATTATGGAACTGTTCTTATTGTGTTTATTCAGTGTTGTGTTTAAAAGCTAACTTGTAATGTTATTTACTAGTGTAATGTACTATGAATAACCTTCACAATTATAATTATTGTAGTTAATTTTCATAGAAAATGATCTTGCCCTCAGCTTGAAGACATGAACTGGAGCCCATAAAGTTCTGCTATGTTGTACTGTTGTATGTATATTTTTTCACGTAGTATGTATATAGGTGGAGAATTCTTTTATGATGTAATTTTTTTTTCTCATGTTTCTTTCTTTATTCTTGCTCGTAGGCTCAAATGCTAGATTTAAGTGGCTTTGTTGAGACGAGACATCAACTTTTGACTCTGAAACCAAATCATCGCATGAACTGGATTGGTTTTTCCGTTGCCCATCATTTGAACTCTAAGTAAGATTTGGATTTATATCGAGTTAAATGCTTTTTCAATTGATGTTCTCTGACCTGCCTATGTAAAGTACTAGTAGCATGTTGATCTTAGAGCATATGCTTTAGTTCATTAATGTCTCTTCTTTATTATTGTTGGTTTTGACTTCATATGTGTAAGTATAACTGGCAGTTCTCCTAATTGTATTTTCTTCTATGCTTGTTGGAATACTTTACTAGAGATTCCTTGTTTTAGCTTATATAAAACTACAAGGACCTAAGCTTGATCTGATATGGCCTAGTGCATCTGTGCGCATAGGAAGTGAGTTATTATCTTGTTGTCAGAGTTTCTCTTTTGGTTCAAAGAAAGTAATTTAAATTTGGTTTCTTTTGGTTGTTCTGCATGTTCTTGTTCTTGTGTTTTGACATGAATCTCACTTTTCTTGTATGAAACTTTGTGAGTGTAAAAGCATGAAAAACAGGTCAAGTATATTTGTGATTAAACGATTATTAATTAGCCCGTTTTATGTATTCAATTGTCAATTCTTGATCATTTGTATCCTTGATTAGTTGGTTTTAAATTTTGAGAATAGATTCTCAAAGAATTAATTAATTTTAATTTCTATCTTAATTTTCACTTGGACGAAGATAGTGTTATGTGTTATTTCTAATGTTGATTTTCGTTGTTTATGTTTGCAGGGGTACAAAATTGATGGCAACATGCTAGACTTTATATTGACTGAAACATGCTAGAAGAGTCAAGGATTATAAATTCTACATGATACAAATTTTATGTTAGGAAAAATTTGTATTTAGTTGAATTTATAGAACTTATTTTATTGTAAAAGAATCTTAATTATATGTAAGATATTTTAATTATCTATATGAATATATATTATATAAATGTTGAGTTAGCACATTTAAAAAATTAATTGATATATCAATTATTTAAATAAATATTACAAAATGAATCTATTTTTGTAACTAAGAATAAAAAATGTTATAAAAGTAAGTAGTATTTTGTAACAAAATATTATAACACAAATCTAAATTGTTACAAAAAAGAGTTTATTTGTTAAATTTGTTATCACTTTTGTGACAAATTTCAGTTTTTGTATCAAAAAAATTTGTTACAAAATATTTCTGTAAAGTCCCACATCGATTGGGGAGGGAAACGAAGCATGCCTTATAAGGGTGTGGATACCTCTCCCTAGCATGACGCGTTTTGACGAGTGAGTATGGGGGGCTTCGGCTAGCATCCCTATCGTCAAAGGCAAAACCGTGAGGCCTTGTGTGCCAAAGCGGACAATATTGTGCTAGCGGGTGGTCTGGGCTGTTACAATTTCTTTGTATTGTAACAGTTTCATTTTTTGTTACAAAAACTTTTTGTAACGGGACATACTGCAATGGGCTTTTTTTGTTACAAATTCCTTTTGTTTCAAAATTTTGGATTTTTTGTAACAAATTTTTGTTACAAATATTATTTTTTCTTGTAGTGTATTAATAGGTTTTGTGATTGGAATATCAAGATCTTGAAGAATATAACTCAGCCATTGAGCTTCTTAGGTGGCCAGAGCTAAAGCTCTATACTCTGCTTCTGAAGAGGAGGCTGCAACTGTTAGTTGTTTCTTACTCTTCCAAGTAACCAATGATGGTCCTAAATAAAAACAATATGCCGAGATGGATTTGCGAGAGTCAACGCAACCAGCCCAATCAAAGTCAGAGAAACCGGTAAGTTGTAAATCAAAATCTGCAGAAAAGAAGAGGCCTGCAGCAGGAGAACCCTTTATATAACGCAACACTCTATGTGCTGCCTTCAAATGCTCAGTAGTAGCGCAATCCAAAAATTGGCTTGGCTTCCCAATGGCATAGCTTATATCAGGTCTAGTATTTGATAGATATAAAAGCTTGCCCACAATTCGTCTATACTGACCAGAATCAGCGAGCAATTTCCTAGTAGTTTTACTTAGTTTTGCTCCATAATCAATAGGAGTGGTGGCAGGTTTGCACCTTTCAAATCCTGTTTTCTTGAGTAAATCAAGGACATATTTCCTCTGGTACAAAGTAATTTCCGTCTTGGATCTTGCCACTTCTAGACCAAGGAAGTACTTCAAATCTCCCATGTCTTCGATCCAAAATCTCTCATGAAGAATATCTTTAATTGAGTTAATTTTATTTAGGTCATCACCTACCAATACTAAGTCATCTGCATACACTAGAATTGCTATGAATCTAAGTGATGTACTCTTGGTGAAGAGGCTGTAATCCGATTTGCATTGAGTGAATTTTAGCTCATGTAGAACCGATTTGAGCTTGTAATTCCATTGTCTATTAGCTTGTTTTAATCCATACAAGGACTTTTCAAGCTTGCGAACTTGACTTGGTAAGGCTTCTAAACCTAGAGGCACCTTCATATAGACCTTCTCATTGAGTTCACCATGCAAAAATGCCGTGTTGACATTAATTTATTTAAGGTGCCACCCTTTTACTGTTGCAACAGCCAGCACCACTCTCAAAGTCCCTAGGTTTACTACAGGACTGAAGGTATCTCAATAGTTAACACCAGCCACTTGTGTGAATCCCTTAGCAACGAGTCTTGCCTTGTGCCTCTCCACTGTGCCATCCGGGTGGTATTTGGTACGAAATACCCATTTACAGCCAATCACTCTCTTTCCAATTGGTGAAGAAGTTAGCTTCCGTGTCTTATTTTCTTCCAAGGCAGTTAGTTCAGCTCTTATTGCCTCTTGCCAATAAGTTTGAATGATTGCATCCTCATAGGTTTTAGGCTCTAAATTCGGAATAACAATAGAAAATGCAAGATGCATGGGAAAAAGCTTAGTATAAGACAAGACATTGGAGAGAGGATACCTTTGAGCAGTGAGCTACGATGAGGGTGAAATAGTGTTGATAGTTTGGCACTCGTAGTCCTACAAGTATGCAGGTGGTTTAGTTTGCCTAGTCGATCTCCTTACATAATCATTTTCAGGCAAAATGGAGGATTTAGGCAGAGCAGCAGAATTATGAGTTGAAAACTCTTCATGTGATGCATAATTAGGATAGGAAAGAATTTCTTCAGTTTCATTTAAGTCAGATAAAGCATTATCATGTTGATGGCTGAGATTTGGGTGATGCAAGCTTGTTAAGGGGCTGCATCATTAGTGTTTAAAACCTGAATCTGAGTCCCTTTCAAAAATTCATAATTAAAAGGATGAGATTCAACATGAGATGAATTAGAAGAATTTAAAAAATTGTTATCGTTGGAATTATTAGAGTGACAGTAAGGAAAACAATTCTCATGAAATTGGACATTCCGAGATAAGAAAATCTCTCGAGTTTGCAAATCAAAGAGCAGGTATCCCTTTGTTCCCTCCCTAAATCCAAGATGCAAACACTTTCTTGCTCTTGGATCCAGTTTGCCTCGTTGTCTTGCAAGGCTGCTAGCATATACCAAACAACCAAAAACTCTAAGAAGGGACAGATTTGGCAGAGTCTTATAAAGAACTTGATATGGAGACTTATCTTGCAAAAAAGGTGTTGGCAATTGATTAATTAAATAAACCACATGTCCAACACCGTAATTCCAAAATGATTTTGGCAAGTGTGCATGAAACAAGAGAGTTCTAGCCACAGCAAGGATGTGTTGATGCTTACGCTCAACAATGCCATTCTGCTATGGAGTTTCCACACAAGTTCTTTGATGAGATATGACATTAGAGCTGTAAAAAGTAGGCATTAAAAACTCAGGTCCATTATCTGCGCGAATTGTTTTAACCACTATATTAAATTGGATTTTAGCAAAAATGACAAAATCTTTAACCAATGAAGAAGCCTCGGCTTTAGTTTCCATGAATAAAGTCCAAGTGAATTGAGAACAATCATCCATTATAGTAAGAAAATAACGTTTTCCGATAAAGGAGGGAATAGAAACGGGTCCCCAAATATCAACATAAATTAGATCAAGTACGTTGGCTGCAGTACTAGAACTAACAGAAAAGGGTAATCACTTTTGTTTGCCAAGATGGCAAGAATGACATAGTTTCGTATATTTTGTACAGTCAATAAACTCAAAATTCTTTTGTAATACAACAAGCTTATCATGAGATGGATGTCTTAATCAACATGCCACAAAGATTGTGAAAAATGGTTGTAGGAAGTTGCTGTGATGTGAGGGAGAGCTTTAATTTCTTTGTGCAGAATGTACAAACCATCAACATTGCTAGCTGCACCAATTATCTTAAAAGTGTGCAGATCCTGTATCTCACAAGCCTTGTCAGTGAAACTCATTTTGCAATGTAAAGATGCAATAAGTTTTGAAACTGATATGAGTTTAAAGTTAAAAGTAGGAATAAACAACGCATTAGTGAGAAAAAGATTGTCAGAAAACATAATGGTACCCATGACGCAGCTAGTTGTGAGTGAGAGATTAGGTAATTTGACAATGATTGGATCAACTTTGAAATAATTTTGGAAATCAGCCAGGGTATATGATACATAGTCAGTGGCTCCAGTGTCAAGTACCCATGGCTTGTGTTTATTAGTTGAAATAGTTAGAGCTCTAACATGAGAATCAAATTGTAAAGTATTTACCATTCTACCTGTATAGGGAGAGTGATTGGCTTTGGCTGAAATTTGATTGACACTATGAGAATGAGGTATATCTTGTTTGCTAAGCAAGGCCAAAAGAGCTTCTCGTTGCTTTGGAGTGAATTCATTAATGGTTGGTTCACTTCTAACTAATTGTGGAACATTGAGACCATCATTTTCATCTTCAGGAGTGTTTGTAGCAGTCATACAATTTAGGACAAGAGACTTTTTTCTCAAATCTAGGTTTGAAGTTGGGTGGATAGCCATGCTTCTTATAGCAATTATCCACAATGTGTCCTGATTTTTCACAATGAGTATATTGCAATTTGATGCGATTTTGCCCCTTTTTAGATTGACCTCTACCTCTGCTGTCAGGTTGAGAAAAGGCTGCCAAAATCTTAGTGTCTAAGGTATTATCAAAGCTGAAGAGCTACCTTTCTTGCTGAGTGATCATTGAGAGGATTTTGTTCACACTAGGCAAATCATCCATCAGCATGACCTGTGACTTAACAGTGGAATATTGCTCTCCATGACCACGCAAAAACTTGATGACTCTGTCCTCCTCCCTGTGTTGCCTAACAATGCCTAAGCCACATTCACATTTAACACAATCACAACCAGGGATAGTTCTAAAATCATCAATCTCTTCCTAAAGATTTCTCAATTTGGCAAAATAAGCAGTAACAGACAAGTCCCCTTGTTTTAGTGCATAGACTTCCTCATTCAATTTAGCTACTCAAAACCTATCACCCTGATAATAACGATGCTTAAGATCATTCCACAATTCATAGCCTATATTGTTCCATAGAACACTCTGATTGATTTCTGGACTAAGGGAAAGGTTAATCCAAGCAACTACATAGGTGTTGCATCGTTGCCATGCCTTGAAATCAGGATTAGTTTTCTTAGGTTTTAAGATGGTGCCATCAACAAATTCAATTTTATTTTTGGATGTAAGAGAATTGATCATAGCTTTGCTCCATGCACTGTAATTTGAACCAATAAAAATCACGTTGGTAATAGGTATACTTGGATTTTCAGAAGGAAGTATGTAATAAGGGCATGAAAGATCTTGATTTGGATTTGTCTTGTTGATATGGCTCTAGATCTACGCCACCTGACTGAAGAACGTCGCGAATTGTTGCATGTCCATCGTAGGACCACCTTCTGTGGATCCAAAACTTGGATATGATTTTCTTTCCATCACTGTGAAGATGACAGAAGTGTTCATAACCTTTCTCTCTTGATCTCGTGGATCGGAAACTCATTATCTCTTCTTAACAGAAAGACAGTGAGATAACAGAACTGTCATCAAACTTTATAGTATGAGTTCAAGAGAGAAGAAGAAAAGAAATAGATGAAGAAGAGGAGCTGAGATTTTAGAGAGGTGTGAAAGAGAAGGAGAAGAAATTGCGAGAAAGAGGGCGTTCAAATCAAATGAAGAAAAAAAAGGGAAAAATAGATTCACGGAGCAAAAACCGCGAAAAGCACTTCAACTGTAAAGCTTGACTCATCATCCTTCTCTAATCACCTTAACGAATTGTGAATCAGAGAGAAAATTTCTCATCCTTCAATCGGGATCTCCATGTTCCTCCATCCACGCTCACCGCACCATATAAAAATTGCATATGAACATGGAGAAGAGCAATAACAGAGAAACCAAGAAAGAATTGAGAATTGAACTTGAATAATGATCAAACTCAAAGAATACAATCACTTCTTCTATCAGAATTATCTTGCTATTCTAACAAACTATACAGCCCAACATACCAACAAAACCCACTACTAACAACTTTCTATACAAGAAAAATAACAACCTGTGTTAACAAATTCTAATTAAAAGAATAAATATCAAGTAACAGAGATAGTATACAAATCAAGCAAGAATATATATATATATATATATATATATATATATATATATATATATATATATATATATATATATATATAATGCTCAAATGTTTAAATGTAGAAAATTAATATTCTTGTTTATTATAAAAGGTAATGTGATGGAACCAACCTTCTTCAGTTAATATTAATTATATATTTTTTAAATTATTTTACTAAGGGCAGTTACAAGGACTTTGTACTCTACTTCTGATAAAGAATGAGCTATATCCATTTTCTTCCTTTTTTTTTTTTCTAGCCAATTAACGAGAAACTAAATTAGAAACAATAGTCATTCATTAGTCTTTCAACATTAGCATATGTTGTCCAATTTGCATTATAAAGTTAAAGTGAGGTTAAAGTTTAACTTTGTGGAGAACGATAAACTATTTGTGGGACCATCTTTCAAATATTTCAGCATTCTATGAGAGTACTCCGAAATGGTTGGTGGTGGAACAATCCACAAATTGATTGAGTCTTCTTATTGAATAGACATGCTAGGCTTGGTGTTTGTTAGATAGAAGAGTTTTTATTCTAATGGTCTATACAAAGTGAAATTGTCAAAAGTGTTCCATCTTCGTTAAATATCTTAAAAGAGTGTGGATCAAGTAATAATTTATTAATTATTGCATATCATTTTGTTTTAGTATTAATAGCTCTATTATAATATATTTAATTTAATTGCTCATATAATATATATATATAATATTAATTATTGCATATCATTTTGTTTTAGTATTAATAGCTCTATTATAATATATTTAATTTAATTGCTCATATAATATATATATAAAAAAATTTTATATAACATAAAATTAATCATTAATGATAGATAAACAAAGGTTATATTTTATTGAAATAGTACATGCATGGTAAAAGTGATTACCATATATATAATATGTTTGAATACACCAGAGAAGTACATAATTCATTGTATTTTTTCTTAAGCAAAACAATAAAAATTATGTTGTGAACTGATTTTATATAATGTGTATATGTATAACACTATCATTGATACTGTATTATCTTTTTATTTTTGCTTTAAAAGTACACTGTTGCTCTCTATATCAATGGAGAAATTAAGTATACCACATGCACAAAAGTATACTGTTAATTCATCATTGTTCTTCCACCAGATCCAGACTCCCTTTGACAGTTAAAGAAGAGAGCAGCAACAGGTGAACTAAGATTATAAAGCTCAGCAAACTCTCTTGTGTTGAAGTTTTGTCTCCATCCAGGAGCATATACTGTTTGTCTTCCCGGTTGTCGAAACAACACAAACACAAAACGATGAATCCCCATGGTTGGTAGTGGCTTTTCGTAGTTCACTATCACATTACCTACAAACATACAGAGAAGGAGTTCAAAATAAAATAACGATATCTTTTTTTAATTTTTATATGCAAACTCAGAATGTTAATTATGTAAACATTTGTTTTACAATTGACTTTTATTACTTGATTTGAGAATCATGGACTATAATAGGTCTCTGTCTAGAATTTAAATTTTTAAAAGAGATAAGATAACTCATGATATGATATTAAAGATTCTTATTAATATATGTTATTCTTTTGTATAAAAATAAAATACTGAGTATATATAAAAGATAAGCCTATATATAATCTAAATTTCAAGTATAAAGTAAAATGGTAACAAAACATGTTTAAACATATGAGCATTTTATATCCATTGAAGATGGAATGGTTGAAAGTTGGAATCTGATACTCTAAAAAATCATTTTTAGTTCTTCCCGCACTATAGATATGCATTTAAGATAAATCATATGAATATATCTTTCAGTTCTTAAGAAAAAATGGACGGTATGTAAAAGATTCAAATCATATATCAAATAATGTTATATATGTGTCAAAAAATAATACGATAGATTCATGAAAAAACAAATTAAATTTATATAAACTACTAACCAAAATTAGCTCCTGTTGTTGCTGGAATATCAGTCACCAACCTAAAATAATGTAAAATTATTTAATATTTTAGTTTATATAATAAGTAGAAAGTATTAATGAAAAATAGAAAACAAGTATAGTATTATATATTTTAATATAATTTTTTAATAAAAATACTTTTATATGTGTATTTCTCAACCTATACATTTTCAATCCATATCATTTTCCTTGAATCTTAGATTCAAATGTTTTCTGTACTCACCAATGGAGGTACTCTCTGCAATTAGGATTACTTGGACTAGGTGCATCTGGATCAACCATAACCTATATATATGATCAAAGAAAATAAAAGAAATAATAACCATTAGACATATATATATATATATATATATATAAAAGATCATATAATAAGGTTTAATTTGAATTTACATAGTAATAAGGTCTTTTACTTACTATATCACTCTAAACAATTTCTAGGTATCTTTTGGCGGAATTACACCAAATTTTTTTTATTATTAAAAAATATAAATATTTTTTTTAAAAGTAATTATATATTTAAATATAAAATATGTTTTACACAAGTTGTAGTTGTATATTTTCTTTATTTGTGTATGTTCTCAAGTCTCTTTAATGTTTTTAGATGAGAGCCAAAGTAATTCTACACTATTCAAGATTAGCCGCCTTTAATTCAACTGTGAATATTGTTGTTTAAAATATAAAAATTATTAAAAATTATTTTTAAAAGTTATTATCATATGGTGGTCATCCTTTTAGATAATGTACAATTTTAATTAATATTATATATAAAATTTATAATTTATAATTGAAGAGATATACATATATAATATCAAAATACCCATCAAAACTTAACGAGATAAGATCAACTTTATTAAAATTGTCGTATAAAAAATCTTTGCTAATTAGTAAAAAAAAAAATTACAGATGACTAATAGTATTTTAGTCAATGTATAGCCCATTGCAACATGTAATCACATAACTAAATTTGTTACAAAATATTGTTATGACCATTGTTCTTACCAGGGTGTAGAAATTCCTGAGGTCATCTCCACCAATAGTAACTCTAGGCTGGTTGACTACATGAGAAGGCTTAAGCTCACAGCCATTGGTTACATCTCTATTACCGTATGATATTCTCATAGGCATTGTGCTTTGAAAAGGGTCCAACACATCCCCAATCACTCTTCCAACAACAAGAGAGTTCCTGCTACCACCACTAGGCATGGCATATAGTATAGTATATGTATGTTCTTTACTTATTAGTTAACAAGATCTCTGGGGCAACTACTATTTATACCCAGCTGGAAGGAATTAAGGTAAGGGATATGAGATATTAGTATTATTATTATTCTTGAGCCGTATGTGTCTGCCTGGTGCAGATTACATATCTTGATATTATTGCTTTTCGTGTGAAAACTGGAGGAAATGGAGGATTTTATTCCAAAAGAAGGAAAGGGCTGCCATGCCAAAATAGGAGTTAGTTAGTTAGTTGGTGCAACTGTATGTCAAGTGAATCAAGGTGACTCAACGCTGCATGCTTGTCATGATCATGACTCTAATATGGTTGTGTAAAGAAGAAGATGCATGGTACATATCAAATAAAATAATGGATACTTCTTCAGGATTGTAAAATTATTCTTGCGTCAGATTAGGGAAAAAATAAAAAGATAAAGAGGTTAAAATTTTTAGTTATTTCATTAAATCCGCAGCATGTATGTGCACCCAATTATCTTTTGGAGGATGCTCTTGTAAAGACGCTCAGAATATTTTTTTTGTAAAAACACTTATATGTTGCATTATTATTAGACATATTAATAGATTGGTTATTTTTTAATTTCTTCACAAATTAGAATAAAATTGATTTTTTTTATAACAATAACAATAAACTCAATTGTTATTAGATCTGGTCGAACCGACTAATTTACATAACTACTGGATCATTTTTTTTGTTTTTTTTAAAAACAAAAATCAGAGATATATTTGTCCTTTTATAAAAAAATTTAAATATGATTCAGTTTAGATTGTGTAAATCGATCAGATCAAATCGGATCTAATAATTATAATGTGGATAATTGAATTTATTATTGTTGTTATAATAAATTGATTTTGTTCTAATATATTAAAAAATAAATTATTAATCAGTTTAATAAAGATATCCAATAATATCATGATATACGTAAACGTCTTTAAAAAAAAAATTTAGTATCTTTATCAAAGTGATGTCCTTATCTTTTATATTAATTATAACGTAAATAACAATTCATTTTGCAAACCCACCGAACAAGACCAATATTAAAGCGTCTCAATAAAGACAATGGCACAAACATGTTATAACATTTAAACTAAATATATTTAATGGTAAAATATATTTTCGGCTCATCCTTAATAAAAAAAGTGCTACATTAATTAAATAAAAAAAAATTTTTAGGGCGAATAATTTTTAGTATTTTTTGCTATCATTTTATCAGTATAAACACTAAATTATCTTTAACAAATAAATTTTACTAATTTATTGTGCAATTTTTGAAAATATATGTACAAATTATATTAATTCATATGTGTAAAATTTTAATAAATATAGATATAAATTATATGCTTGTATATAAAATGTCTATAAATATGAATATAAATTATTACAAAAAATAATATTTTTTAATCATGTAGCATTGTTTATAAATAAATTTTAACTATCTATTTATTATATTTTATATTAATAATTTAAAGTTAAATTTAAGATTTATGATATAGAATTTAGAGTTTTAGATTTAATATTTATGATTTGTAGTATTTTTATTTTTTTGTTTCCTTTTTTTAATCTTTAATAGCAAATTAATTTTCAGAAAACAACAAGTTTCTTACTTTTTTATCAGTATGCATTAGCATTTAATTATTTCTTGTTTATGAAATTTTCAAAAAATTTAAAAATATTTTTAATATTTAATTTGCTTCAATTTCGTTTCTAATGTTTTAAATATGTTTTATAGGAGTGCACATAAGTCGAGTGAAATCGGGTTTGTCTTTACCCAAACCCGATCCTAATAATGATAGAGTCTATTTTTGAGATATTTACTTGGTCCTAGAGCCAGTAAAATTACACTACTTTCAAGCTACACCGAAACTGGATTTAGACCGGATAAAGTCCGAGTTTTGATAAATTTTATGTCAAAAAATTATAATACACTTATTTATAAAGAATAAAAAAATATTTGTTATCGAAAAGTTGATATTTTCACTTGAATTTAAATTTGTCCATAAATTATAATTTTATACTTCTTTGATCTATTTCCTAATTCAACAAATGTAATTAAAAACAAAATAATAAACTTATAATTGATATAACATAATATTGGAATTAATTTAAAACATATATGTCTTTTTTAGTCTTTTTTTTTTTTTTTTGGATCAGAGGTACCTCAATAGATTACACACTCCTCACACTTTTATCACATTTTTTCTTCAATTGTAATCTCTAGGGTTTGAGTCCTAAACCTTTGAAGTAGAGAAGAGAAGATATGCCATGTGAACTAAGACTCATTGACTTTTTTAGCCTCTTTAAGATGCACATGGGTCGAATAAAACTAAATTTATTTTAATTTAGACCCAATTCTAATTTAAGACTCTTACCAAATTTTAAACCCAATAAAATCATACCAAATTAATCTTAAAGTATTTGGCAGACCAGGCCTTCGGACCAATCCAGATCATGTGCATCTATAATGCTGTATACTTTTCAAGGTTAACACCGTTAGCAGAAATACTATAATGTAATAATCATACGCTAACGTATCAAAGACTCATGACAATCCTACTAATATGTCAGTCTAGCATATATTAAAAATATTTTTAAAGGTAGCCGATTTATTTTTATATAATAAAAGTGATACATTTAAAAAAAATTATATAATTTACTAACAAAAACATGTGATACTTTTCATAATTATTTTTATGTATTTAATAAAAACTGTTATCATATTAAAGTAAATTTTGAATAAAACTGATATATTTTAAAAGTACTATTAATATGATATTTATTTATAAATGAATTTACTAAACAATAAATATATATTATTTTTCTTCTCAATATTTACATTTCATTCAAGTTTATCCTTCAATTTTAGCCCTAATGTACCATCAACGAGCCTAATGGCAAAGGAATCAAGTAGAAAAACGGCCCAAGATAAAAATAGAATCAATATTAATTATGGGTCATGTCACTCGTGTATATGCTGAATAATTGATCGAATATGACCTTGGATATATAGTTGGATATATATGTATGTTGTACATTGTATATTTGTATGTGAGGTTTTAGACATTGATCGAACAAGGCCAATCAGATTTGGATATCTAGCAACGCTGTATGACTTAAAAGTAACAAAGACATGAACATAACCAACCATTTTCTTCAAGCTTTATTGGACAAATATCCGCCTTGCATTCTTAAACTCTTGACATTGACAAAAGAGGGACCAATCAGGGTTGGATACCCAAGTTGCACGTAAAAAATTAACTACATGTGATACCCAAGTTGCATTCTTAAAAGTGAATGTGATAGATTTGTTTCGAATAAAAAAGTAACTACATTCTGTTTTCAATAGCAAATTAATTATTTGAGATTATGTTACCGAAGCTTCGATTATTGTACAGATATAAATTAAAATATATAGGAATATGATGATCGAATTGTATAAATATAAGAAAAACATAAAGAAAACTTAACTAATTTAAGAATTAATATATAATACGTACATAGTAAATATATATTCTAACCAAAAACGAAAGTTAAATTGTAGTTCATTTAGTTGTTAGTTATTTTAATATAAAATTAAAATTTAACAGACAATTGTTTTTAAATTAATTATAAAATAGAAATAATAATTAAATTAGTCTTCTATTTTTATTTAATGATCAATAATAGAGTTTGTGGCCCAAATTCATAAAGCCAGGTCCAATAAGGATACAAGGCCCAATCCAAAGAGGAGGCCACTACACATACCCGACCTCTTTAAAGAGGTCGGTCATCGTTAAGGAGCTCAGCTCTATTTGCCCAAGCAAGTAACTGTATTCACGAATCTCTCCCACTATCTCTATCTTCCTTAAAAAGATGAACTCCAACAAACTCCCAAGATAAATGAAATAGTTATTCATCAATAAAGATGGAACTACTTCAGCAAAGGTGGTTCACAAACTCGACTATAAGACCATCTCCAGTAGGGAACTCATCCCAATTCCTGTTTATGGCCCACCTGTCATAAAAAGTAACTCCACATCAGCTTTTGCGTCATAAACAGTAAGTAGGAACTCAAAGCATCTCTCTCTTCTCCATTAGGAGGAACTAATTTTAGTCCCTGTTGTGGTCCCACTTAATTAATTAATTAATATAAATTATTAATTAAATAAAATTATTAATATTTAATTTAATTAGTCATTATAATTATTATTAAATTAATTATTATTTAATTATATAATATAATTATTTAATTAATTAATATAATTATTTAATTAATTAATATTTTATATAATTATTTATTTTTTATTATACTTGCCACTTGGCAAACATACATTGGTTAATGGGAGTCCCCATTCAGAGGGACTCCCTCTTCTCTCTCTCTTCTTGAAAAACGTGAAGGAACTCACGTTAATTCTATCCAATGGTCCAGTTCCTTTTTTTTCTGACCGAATAGTAGCTGGGCTTCTCCATTGGAGATGCTCTAAGTACACTGACAATCCTCAAGTATATTCAAGTTCTAATCTTTTAAAAACATGCCTAAAATCCTTGCTAACTTAAACATCGAAGTCTCTTGTAGGTACCACCCCCACCTTTTCACGAAGAACTCGGACGGCGGCACTTCGGCATAAGAACAAGTCAGACGTTATTTCAGAAGGAGTCTAGACCTCACGTTCAGACCTAAAATCAACGTTTCAGGTAATCCTCGAAACATTGGCGCCATTGCCGGAGACTTGGAGCTCGACCCTTGACAATGGTAGATAATCTGTATGAAGACAGCCATACGGCGTTTGAATCAGAACCCGAACCTCAACGGACGACCTCACACTTTCAATACTTCCACCACGCGAGAGGACGTATATTCCTCATGGAGTTCACTCAGAGGTACATCCACCTGAAGAGGAAGAACCACCAAATCCCACTGAAATACTAGGTTTGGTCCACGGCCATGATGGACGACTAGAGTAGCTTGAACAAGAAGCTGAACGACAACGGGAAGTAGAGCGAGAACTAAGGAAGGAGGTACGACGATGAAGGGAGCTGCAGGAAAAGCCCTTAAGATTGGAAGCCGGCCTCCGAAAATGTAGAAACCAAGCAGATCGAAAAGAAAGCCCCTTAGGGGGAGAAGATCCGTTCGTAGAAGAAATCATGCGGGCCAAAGTTCCAAGAAATTTTAAAACCTCCGACATGGATCTCTACGATGGAACAACTGACCCGAGACACTATCTCAGCAACTTCAAGAGTCGGATGTACCTAGCTGACGCCTCAGATTCCACTCATTGAAAAGCAATCCCGACGACTTTGACAAAATCCACGATGAAGTGGTTCGACAACTTACCACCCAAATCTGTAACTAGTTTTGACGATTTGGCGAGAAATTTTCTTACTCGATTATCAATACAGAAGGATAAAACAACGCATGCCCCGAGATTGTTGGGAGTTAAGAAAGAGGTTGGGGAGACATTTCGAGATTACATGAAAAGATTCAACAAAGCATGCTTGTAGATTCAAAACCTACCCACTGAAGCAGTAATAATGGGATTAGTTAACGGCCTTAAAGAAGGGCTGCTTTCTCAATCCACATCCAAATGACACTCGGCCTCCTTGTATGAATTACAAGAACAGACGGACAAGTATATCAACATGGAGGAGAACTCACAACTAAGGGAGCCACTTCCAAGACCCAGCCTGCCTTATCCATCTTGGGAGAAAGATAAAGAAGCTAATAAGAAGGAAGAGTACAACCCAAAGAAATCTCGATGATATCATAACTATACCCCCTCTGGGTCTCTCTTGTGGATGTTTATAGAGAAATATGTCACACCGAGAAGCTTCCACCTCCTTGTCCATTTAAACACAAAAAGGCAGGAAGCTGGATAGAATATTGTGAGTACCACAAATTCTATGAGCATTCTACCAATGACTGTTATGATTTAAAGAATGTCATAGAGAAGTTGGCCAGAGAAGGCCGACTAGATAGGTACTTGGTGGGTAGATTGGACGACCCAAGGAAGAGGAAAAGAGATGAAGAAGGGGGACGACCAGAACATCCACCTCAAACCCCCGGGAGTGCCACTTACACATGATTAATGGGAGATTTTCTGGAGGAGGAATATCTAAATCATCACGGAAAAGGCATTTTAAAGAAGTGTACTAAGTCGGGGAAGATAGCAGATCTCCCGACTTGCCAACAATCTCGTTCATTAGTGAAGATGCTCAAGGGATAACTCCTGGCCATGATGACCCCGTGGTGATAACTATGATTCTCTCCAATGCAAATTTTCATAGAACACTAATATATCAAGGCAGCTCGGCCAATATACCATTTAAACCCATTTTTTACAAGTTTGGACTAGAAGAAAAGGATCTAAAAGCATACTCTGATAGCCTCTTCGGGCTAGGGGACACGTCGATCCAACCTCTCAGGTACATTTTTCTATAAAATTTTGGAAAGGGTCCAAAGTCAAAGACATTGAGCATCGACTACATTGTGGTTGACGTCACCTCGGCATACAACGTCTTAATAAGACGGACAACCTTGAATCGACTTGCAGCTGTTGTCTCTACACCCCATCTATACATGAAGTTTTCCACAGCAAAAGGGATTCCCACTATAAAGGGGATCAAAAACTAGCACTCATGTGCTACAATCAAAGCCTTAATTTAAAAGGTAGTCCTGGAGGGAAAGAAGTCAACACCATCGAGCTTGGAGGTGTCCAAACCCAGGAGGAACTGCGCCCCCAACTCGGAGAAAAAGTAGAAGAAGTGCAAATTGAAAATCACCCTGAAAAAACAACGAGTATAGGGGCTAACTTGGAAGAAGGGCTCAAAAAGTAGCTCATTCACCTTCTAAGAAGAAGCTCCAACCTCTTCGCTTGGAAAGCCTCCGACATGCCTGGCATAGATCCCGACCTGATGTCCCACAAACTAGCCGTCTACCCGGGTTCCAGGCCCATCCAACAAAAGCACCGAAAGCACAGGCCCGAAAGAACACAGGTCGTGAAAGAACAAGTTCAAGTCTTATTAGAAGCAAGATTCATATGAGAGGTAAAGTATCTATTGTGGTTGGCCAACGTAGTTTTGGTAAAGAAACAAATTGTAAAATAGAGGATGTGTGTCGATTAGACCAACTTTAATAAAGCTTGTCCCAGGGATCCATACCCTCTTCCCAGCATTGATGCCCTAGTCGACTCTGCCTCTGGCTATCGATACCTATCCTTTATGGACGCTTACTCGGGATACAACCAAATCCCGATGTATAAGCCAGACCAACAGAAGACCTCGTTCATAACTCCAAAAACTAACAACTGCTACGTGGTAATGCCTTATGGGTTAAAGAATGCTGGAGCCATCTACTAGAGATTGATGAACAAGGCGTTTTTCTCCCACTTAGGAAAGACTTATGGAAGTATATGTGGACGACATGCTTGTTAAAATCAGGGATGACTCGGCGCTTTTGTCTGATCTCTCTGAGATATTTTCTACAATAAGAAAGCTTGAGATGAGGTTAAATCCCTCAAAATGCATCTTCGCAGTAGAAGCGGAAAAATTCTTGGGCTTCATGCTAACTCAGAGAGACATAAAAGCTAACCCGGACAAATGTAGGGCTATAGTTGACATGAAAAGCTCGACCTATCTTAAAGAAGTTCAACAACTAAATGGAAGGTTGGCGGCTCTATCCAGATTCCTAGCAGGGTCAGCACTGAAATCACTACCCTGTACTCAAGTCTCGGAAAGGGAAAGTAATTTAAGTGGACTCTAGAATGTGAGCAAACTTTTCAAGAATTCAAAGTCTTTCTGGGACAATCCCCCATACTTACTCGACCTATAGCAGGAGAAGACCTCATTTTTTACCTGGCAATGGCAAGCCGGACCGTAGCTTCAGCCTTGATCCGAGAAGATGAAAAGGGGAAGCAACCTATCTACTTTGTCAGCAAAGCTTTACAAGGAGCATAACTGAACTATCAAAAAATAGAAAAGTTTGCATATTCCCTTATACTTGCCTCTCGAAGGCTCTAACCTTATTTCCAGGCTCACACCATAAAGGTCTGCACTAATCAACCAATGAAACACATTCTACAAAAGATGGACCTAGCTGGACAGATGTTGCAATGGGCTATGGAGCTGTCAGAGTTTGACCTAAATTACGAAGCCCGAACAGTAATCAAATTTCAATATCTCACCGACTTCATTGTTGAATACGGAAAGTCAAGGAAGCCCAACAACATGGAAACTATATGTAGATGAGTCATCTAATAAAGCCGGCAGTAGGTCCAGAGTTTTCCTGGAAAGCGAACAAGGAATTCGGATAGAACTCTCGTTAAGGTTCGACTTTTCCATTTCTAATAACCAATCAGGAGGTTCTAACTGGAATCCTCTGCCTTCAACCATGGCAGCCTGCTCTAGTTCGAGGCCTGTTGGTGCCTCTTCATCTCTACCCATGATTGAGCTTGAGGCAATTTTGGTGGCCTCCCAGTCTTTTGCTGCTGATCTAAACCTCACTTGTGACAGAGAAAGGGTTGACATTGGGCCCGAAGTTGATATTGCGATTGCGATGGCCGGTATTGATGATGTGTTACCAGAATCTCGACAGGGTAGAACACCGGATAGTGTGAAAGATGTATTTCAGAATGAGGATGATGATGATGTAGAGTCCGTTACGATTGCCGATGATAGCGACGATGAGGATGCCAGGACTACTCCAGCTGGGGGTGGTAAAGCAGCTAGTTCAGGAACTCTGCAATACTCCCTGCACTTTTCAGCTTTAGACTTAAATGTCATGAGACAGCAAGGGGAATCTGCCGTGCCTGTTAGATTTGAGACCAGAGACACACAGGATATAGGAGGACTAGCCGAGTTCTAAGTTGGTCAGCAGTTTCAGGATAAAGAGTAGGTCGTGTTAAGCATGAAGACTTACAGCATCCGACGTGGGGTTGAGCATAAAGTGTTGGAGTCCAATTACCGCAAGTACCATGGCAAGTGTAAGTATTTCGGCAACGGGTGTACATGGTTGATTCGACGAGCTGTACGGCATCCAAACGAACTAAAAAGGAAATTCGGTCCAACATAACGCTTAATCCGGTAACCTCACAAAATAAGTCAAGAATAAAACACTAAACTGTTTAGTACTCACATCGCGAGGTCCCTTCTCATTCGATGTCAGCTGATAACTTGACCACCTTCCACCCAATAAACGTTATTAACAACTGACAAAAATATAAATGTAAAATGTCAACACAGAAAGTAACTACTAGTCAATTGCGTACCTCGAGGCCAATGGCCACTGAAAGGCATCAAACCCATCGGGTCTAAACCCCGGAAATCTCCAGAAGATCCATGACTGGAGGAGCTGTAGAGGACCTGCCAACTTAACCACGTTCTTGTTGGCTACATGGCATAGGCACCTGTATAACCACGACAGAGTGGCAGATCCCCAACTATAACTGCCCATGTCCTCTAACCTCGCCACATAGGGCAGCCACTTGATATGCATACGAGTACCGGACTTATCGCCAAAGAGCTGCGTCGATAGTAGCATCATAATGTACGCTCTTGCGTACCTCTGGACTGTCTCCTCGTTTGCCCCCTCGGGAAGGTCACTGAACATCTGCTGCATCCAAGTACACTTCATAGTGAACTTGTCGATGCAGTCTGGTGGCGGCATCACTCCCAACAACTTCTCAAACCATGCCCACGCCGTAGGCCTCCTTCGATGTACCACTCAAAGTCTGTCAAACATCCACTGACGTACTGACCGTCAAACATGCACTCACCGAACGGCAGATGAAAGATATGAGTCTGCCGACGCCATATCTCCACAAATGCACTTACTAATGGCTTATCCAACTTAAACCAATGGTCATTAAGTCTCACGAGATGGGACAGGCCAGCCATCTGGACGTACGACATGATCCTATCATCTAACGGCATACCATGCTGCCTCCTCATGCTCGAGATGTAGCGGTGGGGCTGCATGACATTGAAAAAATACTCTTACAATCATAAAACTTTACAAAAAATATATTATCTAAAATGAATAATTTTTATTGTAGATTTACTTTCACCAGATATCTATTAAAATCTCTGAATCCCTTATCCAATATGCATTTTTTATTTGTATACTCTAACACACTACCATCCTTGTATCAATACTCTAACCCCTGCTCGAGATTTACAGATTCTATCAATTATAATATTCAAGTTCTAAACAGTTTAATATCAGTAAGTAGCTTCTAACACATTGCTACCATAAATCAAATATCTAACTATTACCTGAAGTTTACACATTCTAATCATATTAATAAATAAGATCTAACCGATTTAAACAAAACTAACACATAACTTATTTCTTACAAAAAATAAAATGAAATTTAAATTTTATTTCACTAACCTCGTCATGCACGCTACCAGTGATATGTGTGACTCCATCCAAACGGTAGATTTGATATGGGTCGTCTTCCATTTTGATAGGCTGCGTCGTTTTTTCTAGATTTGGTGGGGTATGGGTGGTGAAATGTAATTCGAATGAAGTGAATTCAAATTATATATATAGCCACCGTGCATGTAAATCGAATTAGGGAGTAGATTTACTGTTGGGTAAATCGAAACCACCGAATTCGAATTACTATGGTCACAAAATCATGGGGTAATTCGAACTACTCTCATTCGAATTACTATGAATAGGTGAAATCGGCTGCGTTGCTTACTAAATCTATGGAATCTGTATCGATTTACTTAAAGCATGCTTAAATCAAGATGATGTAATTCGATTTATGTGTATCCCAACATTTTCTAATAAATCTATGTAGCCTGATTCGATTTACATAGTGACACTCTTTAAGAGATTCACATACCATTATTTAATTTAGGTGATATATGTAATTTTTTCATGCATTTGATTTATCTGAGTTATTTGCCCCAGGATTTATTTAAATATAAAATAAGAGTTAATAGAAAAAAAAATCAACTAAAAATTTATAATATCATATAAGTATAATTTAAGAGTTAATAGAAAAGAAAATAGTGTTCAAATCTCAAGATTTATATATGTATAATATTCATAATTATTATATATTTTATGTTATACATAATAAAAAATACTCAAACAAAAAAATTATTAATTTAGTTATATCTATATCTTAATACATAATTTTTTTATTTGAAAAATAAGTATTTTTCATATCTTTTATCATATATATTTAACTTAAATTAAATATATTATATTTTGGTATTATTAAATATATTATGTTCCAATATTAAAATAAAAATAAAAATAATTTATTATATATAAAAATATTTTTTTGTCATGAACTTAAATAGCCTATTAAAAATATCCACACAAAAGTAAAAAGAGAGGCATTCACACAAAAATCAATCGGTTTTTAGTTCGGTGTGACTAACCAATTTTTAATCGGTTTAGTCGATTTTTAATTAAAAGACAATTTTAATTTATCAACCGAATTACATAGTCAAATGCTTTTTGGTTCGATTAGTATGATGGGTTAATTTGGTCCGATTTTTAAAATATTATTTAAAATTTATAAAATAACTGATTTGATTATTGCATAAAATTAGAGATTGCCAATTTGACTATTATCTCCCATCTGAATCAAAATTGTTATAACAAATTTATCCATTCTCTATAAAGCAGGGCATATATTTGATAAGTTAATTACTAGAGTCACTTGTGTTATACTTAGATATAAAGTGTTAATTAGAATTATATTCATGTAAATAAATTGGTCAAGATCGAAAATATATCGATCACTTCTATATGAAAATGACGTTCGAATCTTTCAATTGGTTTTTACATCTCATGCGAACCGAACCAGTTTATTGGCTAGAAACTCATCTTTAATTTGCATAGTGAATCTAACGATGACCTCATCATAGGGGTTCCTCCAATAGCAATGTAGAGTGATTAGGAATCTCACATTATATGGTGAAATAATGTTTCGACAGTAACTTGCGTGATACTAATCGTCTTATGTTATGTTATGATCATGAGTTCCCTTTTGTTTGTTTTTTTTTTTTAGCCCCTTTTTTTCCTGGTAGACCGAAAGGGAATTCTCCTCCTAATCTTGTTCGAATATTAGAATTTAAAAAAGTCGATAAACTTTTGCTATCTTATTAGAACCTTGTATTTCCTCCATTGTATTGACATTTGTCGAATGAGAGAGAGAGATGATCATCTAGAATTCCTAACAAATTAAAAAGGATGAATAAAATTCAGTTCTATATATCTAGAAGAGTTACCGTAAAGGAAAAAAAAAACACACGTTGACATATTTGTATATAAATATATAATTTAATTTATTTTTAATATATATTTTATATTTTAAGGTATATTTTATATTAGTAATTAATTTTAAAAATTTATTTTAATATACATCTAGCCTAATTAAAAAATATAATACGTTTAGTTGTAATTCACAATAACTTTCAGTAAATAATATATAAAGAAAAATCTTAAATGGTCCTGACAATTATCTTAAAAGATAACGGATTTTCAATTAAAAAAAATTCTTTTCAGTCTTTGATCTTTATTTTTGTCAAACTGGTTAGTCCATCTGTTAATATTTTCTCTCTATATTAATGGAATTAACCTACATGATATGTTAAACTGTTGATTTATCCGTTAAGAGCCAATTAGAATTGACAAATTCCTTTTTATAGGGAGTCTCGTTGTCTTTTAGGGATAATTATCAATGTTTAGTTATATTTTATTTTTTTGGTTACTATTTTTAAATATATTTACTAAATTTACTGTGTCAAATTAAAAAATATTAGTGATTTTTAAATTATTTTTATTTATAAAAATTAAATAGAGAATACATTAAGGATTAACGTGTTACATAAGCATATTTTGGAGAGAGAATTGATAAAGAGGCTAACAAGTCTCACGAAATTAAATATCAAAAGGACCGAAATGAATATTATTTTATTGGACACCTCGTAGTTCTTTGAAAGAATTATTAAGGGTTGGGATAGGTATTGTTCATACCCTCCCCCAAAAACATAAAACCAGACCCAAAAAGAATAAAAGATCACCTAAAAAAAGTAGCCTCTTCTACTCCTACGAAGTCGGGCACAACAACGGTAGCTCAGCCCTAATTATCTGAATAATTAACTAACCCCTAAGATATCGTCCACTTTTCTAGAAGGGAGATATCATCAACTTCCCTACAAAAAGGGAATAGTTATCCACCAACAAAGGTGGAACTACTCTAAAAAATTGTTCAATATTCTACTATAAATATACTGACACCCTCAGGTATATTCAGACCCAATCTACTAAAAACCTGCTTAAACCCTTAGAAACTTAGGCATGGGGTCCCTTGTAGGTACCACCCCCACCTCCTTACGAGAAATTCGGACGGTGACATCTCAGCATTAAAGCAAAGGGAACCTGGACCTCACGTCTCGGTCCAGTAGCAACCCGTTTCACGTAACCCATGAAACATTGGCGTTGTTGTCGGGGACCTGGAAGTCTACACTTACATATAGTTGATAATTAGTTCGAGGACGGTTATACGGCACCAGAGCCGCACAACGACAACTGAGCTTGTATTACCTCCACCATGGGAAAGAACAGGTGCCCCCCACGAGGAAGGGATGTCACGAAACCCCCCATCCAGGACGAATTCACTTAGAAGTCCATTCACCTGAAGAAGAACCTCCTCATCCAATAGAGATATTAGGACTGGTACATGGACATCGTGGCCGATTGGAATAGCTCGGCAGGAGGCTGAACGACAATAAGAAGCAGAAAAAGAATTACAAAAAGAAGTGCGACGACAGAAAGAGCTGGAGGAAAGCTTTTGAAGTTGGAGGCCGACCTTCGAAGTCATAGCAATCGGCCATATCGGGAGGAAAGTCCACTCGGAGAGGAGGATCCGTTTATTGAAGAAATCATGTGAGCCAGAGTACCAAGGAACTTTAAAATCGACATTGATTTTTATAACGGTATGACCGACCTGAGAGATCACCTTAGCAATTTCAAAAGTCGGATGTACTTAGTTGATATGTCTGATGCGACTCGTTGCAAGGCCTTCCCGACAACGCTGAACAAAGCAGTGACTTGCTTTGATGACCTGACAACAAAGTTCCTTATCCAATTTTTAATTTAGAAAGATAAAGGAAAACATGCTCCAAGCCTCCTCGGGGTTGAACAAGAAGTCAAAGAAACACTCTGAGATTATATGGAAAGATTCAACAAAGTTTGTTTAGAAATATAAAACTTACCTCCTGAAGCAGTGATAATGGAGTTGGTTAACGGCCTTAGAGAAGGGCCGTTTTTCCAATCTATATCTAAGCGACACCCGACTTTCTTGTACAAAGTACAAGAGTGGACAAAGAAATATATCAACATAGAAAAGAACTTCCAACTTAGAGATCCAGCCCCAAGTCCAAACCTGTCCTACCAAGCTCGGGATAAGGAAAAGGAGACAAAGAAAAAAGAGGAGTATAGCTCAGAGAAGCCTCGAAGGTATCACAACTACACCCGACTCCGAGTTTCTCTTGTTGATATATATAGAGAGATTTATCACACCAAAAAAATTCTGTCTCCTTGTCCCATTAAGCACAAAAAGGCTGAAAGTCAGACAGAATAACTAATGACTGTTATGACTTAAAGAATGTCATAGAAAAGCTGGCCAGGGAGGTCGGCTGGAAAAGTACCTAGCTGAGAGGTCGGACAACCAAAGGAAAAGGAAAAGAGATGACGATGACAGAGGGCGGCAAGATCGATCCCCCAAACTCCTGAGAGACACATACACATGCTAAATAGAGGATTTGTAGGAGGGAAAATCACTAAATTCTCGCGTAAAAGGCATCTCAAAGAAGTGTATCAATTGGGGGAAGATAACAGAGTTTTCGACTTACCAATATTCTCATTCATTAAAGAGAATGCAGAAGGGGTAACACCTGGCCACAATAACCCTGTAGTAATTACCATGATCCTTGCTAATGCAAACCTGCATAGAACTTTGGTGAACCAAGGGAGTTCGGCCGATATACTATTTAAACCCGCTTTTGACAAACTCAGGTTAGAAGAAAAGGACTTGAAGGCATACCCAGACAATCTGAAGGAGGAACTATGCCCCCAACCTGAAGGAAAGATTGAAAAGGTGCAAATTGGAGATCAAACAGAAAAGACAATGAGTATAGGGGCCAACTTGGAGAAAGGTCTAAAGGCACAACTTGTTAATCTCTTATAAAGGAATTCCGACCTTTTCATCTGGAAAGCCTCCGACATGCCTGGTATAGACCCCGACCTCATGTCTCACAAGCTTGTTGTTTATCCAGGTCTCCGACTTGTTCAACAAAGCCTTATTAGAAGCTGGGTTTATAAGGGAGGTAAAGTATTCCTTGTGGTTGGCTAATATGGTCCTTGTTAAAAAGCAGAACGGAAAATAAAGGATGTGTATTGATTACACCAACCTCAACAAAATTTGTCCCAAGGATCCATACTATCTCCGCAGTATTGACGACCTGGTTGACTCAGCCTCAGGGTATAGGTATTTGTCCTTTATGGACACATATTTAGGATACAATCAAATTTTGATGCATAAATTGGACCAGGAAAAGACTTCTTTTGTTACTCCAAAAGCTAACTATTGTTATGTAGTAATTCCTTTTGGACTGACAAATGCTAGAGCCACATACCAACTACTAATGATTAAGATGTTTTCATCTCACTTTGAAAAACTAATGGAAGAATATGTAGACGACATACTCGTTAAGACCAGAGACGACCTTGCCTTTTTGACCAACTTATCTGAGGTGTTTTCCATAATAAGGAAGCATGGGATGAGATTGAATCCCTCAAAATACACCTTTGTAGTGGAGGCCAAGAAGTTCTTAGGCTTCATGCTCACTCAAAGAGGCATTGAGACCAACCCGGACAAGTGCACAATAATATCAGAGATGAAAATCCCGACTTTTCTCAAGGAAGTCCAACAATTAAATGGGAAGTTGGCTGCGTTGTCTAGGTTCTTAGTAGGATTAGCCGTGAAGTCCCTACCCTTGTTCTCAATTCTCATAAAAAGGGAACCAATTTGAATGGACTCAAGAATGTAAGCAAGCTTTCCAAAATATTAAAACATTCCTATGCCAACCCCCAATCCTTACCCAACCTGTCCCAGGTGAGAAGCTCGTTCTCTATATAGTAGTATCAAGTCGGGCTATAGCCTCATCCTTGGTCCAAGAAGATGAGAACGGACAACAACCCATCTACTTTGTGAGCAAAGTCCTACAAGGGGTAGAACTAAACTATCAAAAGATAGAAAAGTTCGCATATGCCCTTATCATCACCTCCAGAAGGCTCTGACCTTATTTTCAAGCTCATACTATAAAGGTCTGAACTAATCAACCCATGAAGCACATTCTACAGAAGACGTACATTGCGGGAAGGATGCTACAATGGGTTGTGAAACTGTCCAAATTTAACGTAACAAATGAAACTAGGACAAAAATCAAATTTCAATATCTGGCCGACTTTGTGGCCGAATACACCGAAGGCCAGGAAAATCCGTCAACTTGGACTCTATATGTAGATAGATCGTCCAATAAATTCAGAAGTGGAGCAGGAGTTATCTTGGAAAATGAAGAAGGAACTCAGATTGAACTATCACTAAAGTTCGAGTTTTCTGCTTTTAACAATCAAGCAGAATATGAAGCCTTACTTGCTGGCTTGATGCTGTCTAAAGAAGTAGGGACAGAAAGATTGATAGTGTTTAGTAATTCTCAAATGATAACTTCCCAAGTTAATGACATTTATGAAGATAAAGATCCTAACATGAAGAAGTACCTAGAAGAAGCACGAGAACAATTAGCACAGTTCTCGAAAAAAAAAAGTTTGGCATATATCTTAGGAATCCAATGCAGATGCCCTCTTTAAATTAGCCAGTACTAACTCAGGGGCAACAACAGAAACCTGATCCAAGAAACTCTCCATGCATCATCAATATTGAAGGAAGAAGACAAGTTGGACACAATGACTATATCCAACCAAAGTCTAGGATGGATGACTCCCATAGTCGAACAAGGAGGCTTATAAGGGAAGCACAAGACTATACATTGGTCTATAATATTCTCTATAAAAGAGAAGTATCCATACCTCTATTAAAGTGTGTCTCGATCTCCAAGACTAAAGAAGTTTTAGAAGAAGTCCATAATGACATATATGAAAATCGCCTAGGAGCACAATCACTATCTAAGAACGTGATCCGAGTCCGCTTTTTTTGGCCGACCTTGCAAAAGGAGGCGATCGACTTCATCAAAAAGTGTCCACCTTGTCAAAAGTATGCCAACTTCCATGTAGCACCTTCGGAGGAACTTATCAGTGTCACCTCACCTTGGCCATTCTCAAAATGGGGCCTTGACCTTCTCGGTTCGTTTCCACAAGCTCCCAGACAAGTAAAGTACCTCATAGTGGGTATTAATTATTTTACTAATTGGATTGAGGCAGAATCTTTGGTAACCATCACAGCTCAAAGAAATAAAAAATTTCTCTATAAAAACATTGTCACCCGATTTGGAGTTTCACACTCTATCACCACGGACAATGGAACTCAGTTTACCTACTCAACTTTTAGGAATTTGGTGGTCAGCCTCAAGATTAAGCACCAATTCACATCGGTAGAACACTCTCAGGCTAATGGATAGGCTGAAGTTTCAACTAAAGTTGTATTGGCCGGCTTGAAACACCGACTACAAGAGACAGAGGGAGCATGGGCAGAAGAGCTTCCTCAAGTCTTGTGGACATATCGGACAACTCCCCACTCAACAACTAGGGAGTCACCTTTTCGACTTGCTTATGGTATAGAGGCCATGATTTATGTAGAAATCGCTGAAGAATCTTCAAGAGTTAGATTTTATGATGAAGTGATCAATGTTCAAGCACAAAAGGAAGAGCTTGACCTCCTCCTAGAAGTCCAAGAACAAGCTCGTATAAAAGAGGAAGCATTGAAACAAAGGAGACCATAAGGTACAACTAGAAAGTCATCAGGAGGAGCTTCACCACAAGTGACCTCATACAGATCTGGAATGACATCGGAGTTCATAGTTTGAGCAAAGAAAAGATGACTGCAAACTGGAAGGGACCTTAAAAGGTTGTCAAAGTCTTAGGAAAATATTACTATAAGGTGTCCGACCTAAAAGGAAACGAGCTCCCAAGGTCGTGGCACACATGTAACTTAAAGAGGTACTACAGTTAGAGTACTACAGTTAGAAGAGCATACCTTGTTTCCTGGTGTACTCTTTTTTTTGACTTCATAGTTTTTTCTAAAAAGAATTTTCCTGAGGGGGGATTTAATGAGGCATCATAGATAGGGCTAGGGATTACAAGAAAAATCCTTAGTAGCAAACAAATTTATGTAGATCCTTTTTATTAATAATAAGGTATTTTTCTACCAGTTTTCCATTTTAAACGCATTAATTTAAACTCAAAATACCGTGAAAATTATTGCCCGACCTACTTGGTCGGCAAGGTGAAGCGACGAGGTACAAATTAGTGTAAGAAGTTATATAAGCAATTCGTGGTCCGACCTTAAAACAAGTCAAACATAAAACAAAATGTAAGAGTAACTTGATAACGCCCGACTACGTAAAGTCGGAGTTCAAATAAACTAATGGAAGATAATACTAATATATGAAAGGTTCAAAAGGGACCGATCTATTTCGCCGATGTCTTTTCCAACTTAGCAAAAACAGCAATGAAAGTTGTCAAAATAAAAAAGTTCGTATTCAACTAATAGTTGTGCCAACTAAACTATTCAAAGTTGTTTAACCATTCATGCAACAACCACTACCCGAGTAGTGGGAAAACGTTCTTAAAAGAGCAAAGTAGAAGTTGTTCAAACTACAACTATTACAAAAATAGAATTGTTCATGAAGACCCATAAATCGGGACAATTAAAAGCAAAGAATTACAAAGGGTGGAGCTGTTCGCCAGTGACAGCATCTTTAGGTTGAGCAGAAGAAGTCAGAGCATATTCAAAAATCGGCATCACAGGAATCGGGAGAGTTGTAAAAGGAAGGGGCTTGCCACCTGATTGAGGATCAAAAACTTGAGAAGCCTGTCCGAAATACGCCCTGAGGTCTTTGGATCAGGGATAGAAGTATCTTCCTCATCATCTGGAGCAGGAACAACCTTCCCATCCACGACAATATTGTCTGGACTAATGAGGGAGAGGTCCGCCTCGGGAGCAACAATTCGGAACTGAGCCTTCAGATTTGCAATCATCTCGTCTATACCTTCAGCTATGGTTTCCTCAAGTTTTGCATATTTGTCTCGGAATTTAGTGACCTCGTCCACCAAATCGAGCTTCTCCCCGAAGACCTTGATGTTACTCTCCTCAGTCTTCTTCTTTAACCCCTCCGACATGACTAAAGCGGCCTCCGCCTGATTTACTTTGGCCCGAACTTTGCCAAGAGCAGAGACTCTCTCTCTTCCTCCCACTCCTTCTTAGACTCCCTTAAAGATTCCACTTCAGCCTGCAAGATAGTCAATGCGCTTTTGGTAGCACCAAGGGGAGTCTTCTCCAATTCTCTAGTCAAGATTGCGTATATACCGGTTGTCCGGACTCCACCTCGGGCAAGAAGTTGAAGGTGGCTCTTTATGCCAACATCATCCATGCTGATAAAGCTATAGGAGAGGATGTTCTTTTCACTCCAAGAAAGGGCATTAAAGTCCTACTCATATATAGTCCCCAAATCTAAAGACTTGCATTTCTTAGGGTTCGGTTCTGTAATAAAAGGAGGAGGATAGGTTGTTGATTTGACCGAGCTAGAAGGAGGAGGGGTTGGCTAAGGAGCTGGATCGAGAGTAATATTTAAAGAGGTTGAGGCACCCGAGCCCAACTTAGAGGGTGAGAAAAACTCGACAGTTTCACCAGTTCCTTTTTGTTGTATGCTTCGGACAACAACATTCTTCTTTGCAGTCCGAAGTGTTTTTATAGAAGCCAACTTGGGAGCCATCTTTTCTGCAAAATACAAAATCAAGTTACTTTAGTCACTGAAATTATTTTGATAAAATGACTATAAATTGGCAAAGAAGACTACCTAACTCGAACTAAAGCTGGCTCGGATTTCCTAAATATCTTTTAATATCCAAATAAGGAGCTCAGCCCTAAAACTCTTGGAACAACCCGACTAAACTCTCCTCAATCTCGTCTAAATCATCTAGGTTGTACCTAATTATTACATGTTTTTTCTCCCAATATAAAGGGAAAATAGGTTCATCCCCCTCACTGAGAAAGAAAGGTCAAACACCCTCCACAGCACGAATCTTAAAAAAGTAATTCTTGAAATCATGAAATGACTCATCAAAAATGGCAAAAATTTTTCTACCCTGAATAGCTCGAAAAAAAAATCCAACCTTGTTTTTTAGAGCTAAAGGGTTTGGTGAGGACAAAAAGATAAAAGAAGACCTTAAGAGAAGGTCGGACATCAAGTTTCCGACAAAGAAGTTGGTATATTTTCAAGAAACTTCAAGAATTGGGATGCAATTAGGTAAGAGAAACAATGCAGAATTTAAGGACATCGAACTCAAAATTAGAGAAAACAAACCCTCTCCTCAAGACTAGCCACTAAGATCTCATACCTATGCCCATTCTCTCAATTCTCACACAACCTATAATGCCTACGAAAGGTCTTGACATACTCTCTATCAATAACAGGGATAGGAGTAAGAAGAGATATATCTACCCAGGTCAGATTGGATAGAATTTTAGACGACAAATTGTGAATAATTGACCGAGACATACAAGCTATACCTATAATACAACAAACAAACAAAAAAATCGTCAAAATAAGAAGTCGGATCGTCGTCAACAACACCAACAAAAGATTACATTTCCTACATTTTTTTATACGCACAAACTATCATCACATTGTCAAAAATAGAAATGGTACCATCTTCAAACATATAAAGTGACACCATTTAGGAACAACACAGTAGAGAAACCACATTAAGATTCACAGTGGTAATAAAGTTTAAGACCAAGAAAAAAGTACAATTTAAAAAACTACAGCAACATTTTAAAACCACCATCCATTTGAAACAAACACATAATTATTGATAAAAAAGAATACTACCAAAAATGCTGAAATGAAGCAACAAAATTCAAACACAATAAAAAAAAGGGAAAGAAAGAACCAACCATGAAGGAGTGCAAAACGGAATTAAAAGCAATTCAAACTGCAAAACATGAACGATCCTCTCTAAAAGTGTGAACAAAGTTCTCTAAGTCTCAAGATGAAAGAAACCTTGAACACGGGAGCAAGTAAACGAAGGAAAGTTGAAGGGATTGAAGAAAAAGAAAAGGGTGCAAACATTTCAGATAAAAAAAGCGAAAAAAGGAAGAAAGAAGAAAAATAAAGTATTTATAAGACACTATGGGAAAAAATGTCACTTCGCACCCCTAACTAATGGTGTGCATGGTTACTAAGGTAACCGAAAAAAGAACGTGCGTGACATTACGAAAAGATGTGACGTTTCAAAAACACGTCCATTGCTCAACTTATTCCAAAAAGGTGATTTATCCAATGTGAAAGGGCAAATCCACTGATATTTGAGCCCGACCTCATAAAAGTTTGGATTCAACTAGGAGCACTGTTCATATCCTTACCCAAAAATATAAAGCTAGACTCAAATGGTGGCCTCTTTTACTCCTATCTGACCTCATAAAGGTCGAGCACAACAATGGTAGCTAATCATTTGAATAATTAACTAACTCTTAAGATATCTCCCACTTTGCTAAAAGAGAGATATCATAAACTTCCTTAGAAATAGGAAATAGTTATCCACCCAATAAAGGTAAAACTACTCTAAAAGATGATTCAACATTCTACTATAAATACACTGACACGCTCAGGTATATTCAGATATAATCTACTAAAAACTTGCTTAAATCTTTGCTAACTTAGGTATTAGAGTCCCCTGCAAGTACCATCTCCCACCTCCTTACGAGAAACTCGAACGGCGACATCTCGGCATTATTGAAGGAAGTCGGAAGCTAAAAATATTTTATATTAAAATTTCACAAATTTTATGTTGTTTTATCAAAGAATAATTTATGAAAATAGTTTTAACCTATCAAATGATATAAATGGCTCATATCATACATATATATCCGATTGTTTTTCTCACTGAAAGAATGAATAAATATCTCAATAATTAGCCCTATATACTTTACATTGTAGTGGTTTCTTGTGGCTCATATAATATGTATGTAATGAACCATTTGCAAACAGAAAATAACGTTTTTTCTTTCTTATCTTCATTCCCATCTGCACACTACTTGCTTATATTCACAAATTAAAACAGAAAAGACATTTGCTATACTTCTTTCTTCTTTTTATTTTGTCACTTATGTATTATCTTATGCATGTGCTAGGAACCTAATTCAACCCCACAATAAATAAAAGAGAATTCTTTTAATTTGAGCCATGTTTTATTCTCTACCACCCTTAGTTTTTTCTATATGTGAATATATATTTTATTCCTGACAAGATTTCATGAAATTTATGTTACTAATTAATTTTAGACAAAAAATGTAATAATACAACTTTTTTTTTCTGTTGTACATATTCTTAATACACATCTCTTTATACAAGAGCTTTTTTTAAATTTGTATGAATTTTTTGTATAAATTTTTTCCTCTTCTTTTTTGTTTTTGCTTTAAGCTGAAATTCATTTTCTTAAAATTTAATAAAGATTGAACTCTAAATCTATTAATCATAAAAGTTTTGAGACTATACATAAAATGATTGGGTTAAGGGTTAAATTAGTCCCTGAAAGATAAAGTATTATTCAAATTCGTCCCTGAAATTTTTTTTTAATCAAATTGGTCTTTCAAAGATTAGAAATTAATCATATCTATCCTTCAGTTACTCCACTCACAATTTTCATTAACGATTGATAATGTGAAATGTGAAATGTTATCTGATAGCTTACATAACACATAACATGTTTAATTGGACATTGACTAAATATGCTTACGAAAATCTATTAATTTAGTTACTAGATGATATTGGGAATAGGATTTTTATAATTGAAAAAAATGACTAAATTAATAAATTTTTTATAAATATATTTGGTGAATATCCAATTAGACATATCAAGTATTATATATGTTATCAATTAATGTTTTATAACATCAATCTTTGAAAAAAATTGTTAATGGAGTGACTGGAGGACAAATATAATTAATTTGTAATTTTTGAAAGACTAATTTGATTAAAAATATCTTTTAAAAATAAATTTAAAGAATGTATTATTTTCTAAGGATTAATTTAACTATTAACCTTAAAATAATATCTCCTAAAAATTTAAGTTAATAGAAAAAAAACACTTAAATTGTTATATCTGACTTTCGTTATAGAAAAATTATGTAAGTGATGATATAACATCATGTTAATGTTTGCATGAGCCTCATGTCTTGAAACTTACGAGGAAAAGAAAAGGAAGGAAATTAGAAGATTTAAAAAGTAACCGCGGGTTTACCATTCTATCTTTAACGTTATATTGGCATGTGATTCTCAGATGCCATTCGAAACCCTTTATTCAAAGAGTTAGTTGTGTACAAGAGGCCACTAAAAATAATATATATGTGCGTGTGAATATACTTCAATTATTCATTGCCTTTACTTGAAGCAAAATGAAGAATCTTCGGATGGAGATGACTAAAGAATCTTCATCCTCTGATCTATATATAATCTTCCTTTATATTCAATTCATTCTTATATTTTTTCTTTTCTTTATTTTTATTTTTGTATGTCATGATAAATTGATGAAGTATGCACAAATACTTTAAATATAGTGATGTATGTGACCTCTATATATCAATACTCAGAAAATATAACATTTTCTTATCATTTTTCATTAATCTATTTTATATATCATGAATTTAATTTTGATACATGCACTATCAGTATAAAGTAGTTTTATACGTGTATCTAATTACATAATGTTACATCAGCAAAAATTTTCACATTAACCGCGTGAGTGATCATTCAAAAAAACAGATGTGATGATTGCACCACTATATAAAACATTTTACACTGTCAGTACATTAAAATTAAACTCACCTTAGTAAACATCTACCATGTGTTAATCTTTTGATATTTAAAAAATTCAAAATACGTATTTTTTACATTGATAATTCTAAAGTTTAACATGTATATGTTGGATACCAGAATAACGAAACAAAATAACGTAACTAAAATTTGAAGATAAAAAAAGAGATGAAACAGATCACAATAATTTTATCTATAGACAATCTTAAGAATATTATGACTAAATGAAAGAATTACAAATCCTCAATTACAAAGAGAAAATTATAACACCACCACTCACTCTCTCTCTCTCTCTCTCAAAATTAGACACCACTTCAAGTTTATCCTTCAATTTTAGCCCTAATGTACCATCAACGAGCTTAATGGCAAAGGAATCAAGTAGAAAAACGGCCCAAGATAAAAATAGAATCAATATTAATTATGGGTCATGTCACTCGTGTATATGCTGAATAATTGATCGAATATGACCTTGGATATATAGTTGGATATATATGTATGTTGTACATTGTATATTTGTATGTGAGGTTTTAGACATTGATCGAACAAGGCCAATCAGATTTGGATATCTAGCAACGCTGTATGACTTAAAAGTAACAAAGACATGAACATAACCAACCATTTTCTTCAAGCTTTATTGGACAAATATCCGCCTTGCATTCTTAAACTCTTGACATTGACAAAAGAGGGACCAATCAGGGTTGGATACCCAAGTTGCACGTAAAAAATTAACTACATGTGATACCCAAGTTGCATTCTTAAAAGTGAATGTGATAGATTTGTTTCGAATAAAAAAGTAACTACATTCTGTTTTCAATAGCAAATTAATTATTTGAGATTATGTTACCGAAGCTTCGATTATTGTACAGATATAAATTAAAATATATAGGAATATGATTATCGAATTGTATAAATATAAGAAAAACATAAAGAAAACTTAACTAATTTAAGAATTAATATATAATACGTACATAGTAAATATATATTCTAACCAAAAACGAAAGTTAAATTGTAGTTCATTTAGTTGTTAGTTATTTTAATATAAAATTAAAATTTAACGGACAATTGTTTTTAAATTAATTATAAAATAGAAATAATAATTAAATTAGTCCTCCATTTTTATTTAATAATCAATAATAGAGTTTGTGGCCCAAATTCATAAAGTCAGGCCCAATAAGGATACAAGGCCCAATCCAAAGAGGAGGCCACTACACATATCCGACCTCTTTAAAGAGGTCGGCCACCGTCAAGGAGCTCAGCTCTATTTGCCCAAGCAAGTAACTGTATTCATGAATCTCTCCCACTATCTCTATCTTCCTTAAAAAGATGAACTCCAACAAACTCCCAAGATAAATGGAACAGTTATTCATCAATAAAGATGGAACTACTTCAGCAAAGGTGGTTCACAAACTCGACTATAAGTACACCGACAACCCTCAGGTATATTCAAGTTCTAATCTTTTAAAAACCTGCCGAAAGCCCTTGCTAACTTAAACATCGAAGTCTCTTGTAGGTACCACCCCCACCTCTTCACGAAGAACTCGGACGGCGGCACTTCGGCATAAGAACAAGTCAGACGTTATTTCAGAAGGAGTCTAGACCTCACGTTCAGACCCAAAATCAACGTTTCAGGTAATCCTCGAAACATTGGCGCCATTGCCGGAGACTTGGAGCTCGACCCTTGACAAAGGTAGATAATCTGTATGAAGACAGCCATACGGCGTTTGAATCCGAACCCGAACCTCAACGGGACGACCTCACACTTTCAATACTTCCACCATGCGAGAGGACGTATATTCCTCATGGAGTTCACTCAGAGGTACATCCACCTGAAGAGGAAGAACCACCAGATCCCACTGAAATACTAGGTTTGGTCCACGGCCATGATAGACGACTAAAGCAGCTTGAACAAGAAGCTGAACGACAACGGGAAGTAGAGCGAGAACTAAGGAAGGAGGTACGATGATGAATGGAGCTGCAGGAAAAGCCCTTAAGATTGGAAGCCGACCTCCGGAAATGTAGTAACCAAGCAGATCGAAAAGAAAGCCCCTTAGGGGGAGAAGATCCGTTCGTAGAAGAAATCATGCGGGCCAAAGTTCCAAGAAAATTTAAAACCCCCGACATGGATCTCTACGATGGAACAACCAACCCGAGACACTATCTCAACAACTTCAAGAGTCGGATGTACCTAGCTGACGCCTCAGATTCCACTCATTGAAAAGCAATCCCGACGACTTTGACAAAATCCACGATGAAGTGGTTCGACAACTTACCACCCAAATCTGTAACTAGTTTTGACGATCTGGCGAGAAATTTTCTTATCCGATTATCAATACAGAAGGATAAAACAACGCATGCCCCGAGATTGTTGGGAGTTAAGCAAGAGGTCGGGGAGACATTTCGAGATTACATGAAAAGATTCAACAAAGCATGCTTGGAGATTCAAAACCTACCCACTGAAGCAGTAATAATGGGATTAGTTAACGGCCTTAAAGAAGGGCCGCTTTCTCAATCCACATCCAAATGACACTCGGCCTCCTTGTATGAAGTACAAGAACGGACGGACAAGTATATCAACATGGAGGAGAACTCACAACTAAGGGAGCCACTTCCGAGACCCAGCCTGCCTTATCCATCTTGGGAGAAAGATAAAGAAGCTAATAAGAAGGAAGAGTACAACCCAAAGAAATTTCGATGATATCATAACTATACCCCCTCTGGGTCTCTCTTGTGGATATTTATAGAGAAATATGTCACACCGAGAAGCTTCCACCTCCTTGTCCATTTAAACACAAAAAGGCAGGAAGCTGGATAGAATATTATGTGTACCACAAATTCTATGGGCATTCTACCAATGACTGTTATGATTTAAAGAATGTCATAGAGAAGTTGGCCAGAGAAGGCCGACTAAATAGGTACTTGGTGGGTAGATCGGACGACAAAAGGAAGAGGAAAAGAGATGAAGAAGGGGGACGACCAGAACATCCACCTCAAACCCCTGGGAGTGCCACTTACACATGATTAATGGGAGATTTTCTGGAGAAGGAATATATAAATCATCACGGAAAAGGCATCTTAAAGAAGTGTACTAAGTCGGGGAAGATAGCAGATCTCCCGACTTGCCAACAATCTCGTTCACTAGTGAAGATGCTCAAGGGATAACTCCTAGCCATGATGACCCCGTGGTGATAACTATGATTCTCTCCAATGCAAATTTTCATAGAACACTAATATATCAAGGCAGCTCGGCCGATATACCATTTAAACCCATTTTTTACAAGCTTGGACTAGAAGAAAAGGATCTAAAAGCATACCCGGATAGCCTCTTCGGGCTAGGGGACACGTCGATCCAACCTCTCAGGTACATTTTTCTATAAACTTTTGGAAAGGGTCCAAAGTCAAAGACATTGAGCATCGACTACATTGTGGTTGACGTCACCTCGGCATACAACGTCTTAATAAGACGGACAACCTTGAATCGACTTGCAGCTGTTGTCTCTACACCCCATCTATGCATGAAGTTTTCCACAGCAAAAGGGATTCCCACTATAAAGGGGATCAAAAACTAGCACTCATGTGCTACAATCAAAGCCTTAATTTAAAAGGTAGTCCTAGAGGGAAAGAAGTCAACACCATCGAGCTTGGAAGTGTCCAAACCCAGGAGGAACTGCGCCCCCAACTCGGAGAAAAAGTAGAAGAAGTGCAAATTAGAAATCACCCTGAAAAAACAACGAGTATAGGGGCTAACTTGGAAGAAGGGCTCAAAAAGTAGCTCATTCACCTTCTAAGAAGAAGCTCCAACCTCTTCGCTTGGAAAGCCTCCGACATGCCTGGCATAGATCCCGACCTGATGTCCCACAAACTAGCCATCTACCCGGGTTCCAGGCCCATCCAACAAAAGCACCGAAAGCTCAGGCCCGAAAGAACACAGGTCGTGGAAGAACAAGTTCAAGTCTTATTAGAAGCAAGATTCATATGAGAGGTAAAGTATCTATTGTGGTTGGCCAACGTAGTTTTGGTAAAGAAACAAATTGTAAAATAGAGGATGTGTGTCGATTAGACCAACTTTAATAAATCTTGTCCCAAGGATCCATACCCTCTTCCCAGCATTGATGCCCTAGTCGACTCTGCCTCTGGCTATCGATACCTATCCTTTATGGACGCTTACTCGGGATACAACCAAATCCCGATGTATAAGCCAGACCAATAGAAGACCTCGTTCATAACTCCAAAAACTAACAACTGCTACGTGGTAATGCCTTCTGGGTTAAAGAATGCTGGAGCCATCTACTAGAGATTGATGAACAAGGCGTTTTTCTCCCACTTAGGAAAGACTTATGGAAGTATATGTGGACAACATGCTTGTTAAAATCAGGGATGACTCGGCGCTTTTGTCTGATCTCTTTGAGATATTTTCTACAATAAGAAAGCTTGAGATGAGGTTAAATCCCTCAAAATGCATCTTCGCAGTAGAAGCGGAAAAATTCTTGGACTTCATGCTAACTCAGAGAGGCATAAAAGCTAACCCGGACAAATGTAGGGCTATAGTTGACATGAAAAGCTCGACCTGTCTTAAAGAAGTTCAACAACTAAATGGAAGGTTGGCGGCTCTATCCAGATTCCTAGCAGGGTCAACACTGAAATCACTACCCTGTACTCAAGTCTCGGAAAGGGAAAGTAATTTAAGTGGACTCTAGAATGTGAGCAAGCTTTTCAAGAATTCAAAGTCTTTCTGGGACAATCCCCCATACTTACTCGACCTATAGCAGGAGAAGACCTCATTTTTTACCTTGCAATGGCAAGCCGGACCGTAGGTTCAGCCTTGATCCGAGAAGATAAAAAGGGGAAGCAACCTATCTACTTTGTCAGCAAAGCTTTACAAGGAGCATAATTGAACTATCAAAAAATAGAAAAGTTTGCATATTCCCTTATACTTGCCTCTCGAAGGCTCTAACCTTATTTCCAGGCTCACACCATAAAGGTCTGCACTAATCAACCAATGAAACACATTCTACAAAAGATGGACCTAGCTGAACGGATGTTGCAATGGGCTATGGAGCTGTCAGAGTTTGACCTAAAATACGAAGCCCGAACAGTAATCAAATTTCAATATCTCACCGACTTCATTGTTGAATACGAAAAGTCAAGGAAGCCCAACAACATGGAAGCTATATGTAGATGAGTCATCTAATAAAGCCGGCAGTAGGTCCAGAGTTTTCCTGGAAAGCGAACAAGGAATTCGGATAGAACTCTCATTAAGGTTCGACTTTCCCGTTTCCAATAACCAATCAGGAGGTTCTAACTGGAATCCTCTGCCTTCAACCATGGCAGCCTACTCTAGTTCGAGGCCTGTTGGTGCCTCTTCATCTCTACCCATGATTGAGCCTGAGGCAATTTTGGTGGCCTCCCCATCTTTTGCTGCTGATCTAAACCTCACTTGTGACAGAGAAAGGGTTGACAACTGGGCCTGAAGTTGATATTGCGATTGCGATGGCCGGTATTGATGATGTGTTACCAGAATCCTGACAGGGTGGAACACCGGATAGTGTGAAAGATGTATTTAAGGATGAGGATGATGATGATGTAGAGTCCACTATGATTGCCGATGATAGCGACGATGAGGATGCCAGGACTACTCCAGCTGGGGGTGGTAGAGCAGCTAGTTCAGGAACTCTGCAATACTCCCTGCACTTTTCAGCTTTAGACTTGAATGCCATGAGACAGCAAGGGGAACCTGCCGTGCTTGTTAGATTTGGGGCCAGAGACACACAGGATATAGGAGGACTAGCCGAGTTCCAAGTTGGTCAGCAGTTTCAGGATAAAGAGTAGGTTGTGTTAAGCGTGAAGACTTACAGCATCCGACGTGGGGTTGAGAATAAAGTGTTGGAGTCCAATTACCGCAAGTACCATGACAAGTGTAAGTATTTCGGCAACAGGTGCACATGGTTGATTCGACGAGCTGTTCGGCATCCAAACGAACTAAAAAGGAAATTTGGTCCAACATAACGCTTAATCCAGTAACCTCACAAAATAAGTCAAGAATAAAACACTAAACTGTTTAGTACTCACATCGCGAGGTCCCTTCTTGTTCGACGTCAGCTGATAACTTGACCACCTGCCACCCAATAAACGTTATTAACAACTGACAAAAATATAAATGTAAAATGTCAACACAGAAAGTAACTACTTGTCAATTGCATACCTCGAGGCCAATGGCCACTGAAAGGCATCAAACCCATCGGGTCTAAACCCTGGAAACCTCCAGAAGATCCATGACTGGAGGAGCTGTAGAGGACCTGCCAACTTAACCACGTTCTTGTTGGCCACATGGCATAGGCACCTGTATAACCACGACAGAGCGGCAGATCCCCAACTATAACTGCCCATGTCCTCTAACCTCACCACATAGGGCAGCCACTTGATATGCATACGAGTACCGGACTGATCGCCGAAGAGCTGCATCGATAGTAGCATCATAATGTACGCTCTTGCGTACCTCTAGACTGTCTTTTCGTTTGCCCCCTCGGGAAAGTCACTGAACATCTGCTGCATCCAAGTACACTTCACAGTGAACTTGTCGATACAGTCTGGTGGCGGCATCACTCCCAACAACTTCTCAAACCAAGCCCATGCCGTGGGCCTCCTTCGATGTACCACTCGAAGTCTGTCAAACATCCACTGACGTACTGATCGTCAAACATGCACTCACCGAACGGCAGATGAAAGGTATGAGTCTGCCGACGCCATATCTCCACAAATGCACTTACTAATGACTTATCCAACTTAAACCAGTGGTCATTAAGTCTCACGAGATGGGACAGGCCAGCCATCTGGACGTACGACATGATCATATCATCTAACGGCATACCATGCTACTTCCTCATGCTTGAGATGTAGCGGTGGGACTGCATGACATTGAAAAAATACTCTTACAATCATAAAACTTTACAAAAAATATATTATCTAAAACGAATAATTTTTATTGTAGATTTACTTTAACCAGATATCTATTAAAATCTCTGAATCTCTTATCCAATATGCATTTTTTATTTGTATACTCTAACACACTACCATCCTTGTATCAATACTCTAACCCCTGCTCGAGATTTACAGATTCTATCAATTATAATATTCAAGTTCTAAACAGTTTAATATCAGTAAGTAGCTTCTAACACATTGCTACCATAAATCAAATATCTAACTACTACTTGAAATTTACACATTCTAATCATATTAATAAACAAGATCTAACCGATTTAAACAAAACTAACACATAGCTTATTTCTTACAGAAAATAAAATGAAATTTAAATTTAATTTCACTAACCTCGTCATGCACGCTACCAGTGATATGTGCGACTCCATCCAAACGGTAGATTCAATATGGGTCGTCTTCTATTTTGATAGGCTGCGTCGTTTTTTCTAGATTTGGTGGAGTATGGGGTGGTGAAATATAATTCGAATGAAGTGAATTCAAATTATATATATAGCCACCGTGGATGTAAATCGAATTAGGGAGTAGATTTACTGTTGGGTAAATCGAAACCACCCAATTCGAATTACTATGGTCACAAAATCATGGGGTAATTCGAACTACTCTCATTCGAATTACTATGAATAGGTGAAACCGGCTGCGTTGCTTACTAAATCTATGGAATCTGTATCGATTTACTTAAAGCATGCTTAAATTAAGATGATGTAATTCGATTTATGTGTATCCCAATATTTTCTAATAAATCTATGTAGCCTGATTCAATTTACATAGTGACACTCTTTAAGAGATTCACATACCATTACTTAATTTAGGTGATATATGTAATTTTTTCATGCATTTGATTTATCTGAGTTATTTGTCCCAGGATTTATTTAAGTATAAAATAAGAGTTAATAGAAAAGAAAATCAACTAAAAATTTATAATATCATATAAGTATAATTTAAGAGTTAATAGAAAAGAAAATAGTGTTCAAATCTCAAGATTTATATATGTATAATATTCATAATTATTATATATTTTATGTTATACATAATAAAAACTACTCAAACAAAAAAATTATTAATTTAGTTATATCTATATCTTAATACATAATTTTTTTATTTGAAAAATAAGTGTTTTTCATATCTTTTATCATATATATTTAACTTAAATTAAATATATTATATTTTGGTATTATTAAATATATTATGTTCTAATATTAAAAATAAAAATAAAGATAATTTATTATATATAAAAATGTTTTTTTTCATGGACTTAAGTAGCCTATTAAAAATATCCACACAAAAGTAAAAAAAGAGGTATTTGTTGGAATAAATAATTTTATTAACCCAAATCATCCATATTGAATCATCAAAAATATATATCATACTCGAATGCAGAAGCGTACCTGAATTCATAAATATAAATCATACGACCGGAAGAGTTTGGATCTTGTGGTTCTTTCGATCTTCCTCAACCAAAGCCTTCTGTATTCTTAGGAGGCTGAACTGCAACTCTTTTGATGGGGAAAGAGTAACAAAGGCGGCTTTTGGCATATTGGGGACCGAAACCCTGAAGGTCTATTTATATTTGAGCATGGCACCCATTAAACCCTTAAGCCCAAATAAAATAGTATCTAAAGCCCAAAAGATAATATATCTAAAATCCAAAACGATAATTATCTAAGGAATAAAAGATAATATCCGGTTTTATTCTCATTTAATTCCAAATCAAAAGTAATAATGACTTATTCAATTAGCATTTAAAATAATAAATGAGATCATCATTATATAAGTCATTTAATTTGAAATAGCATAATTTGTGATTATAATTGATACGTCACCCTTATCCTCGGTTGCACAGAAAGGTCGGCCCCGTATCAGTCACCCGAAATACTCAGCGCGTAAATATCGAGGGCTGGCGTCATATTAAATAAGCTCGGAACAAGAACAGTTAAGCTCAACCTTACCCGTCCGAATAAAAAGACACGTGCATCATAAAGCTCGGTCCCGTATCAGCCATCCGCAAATCTCGGCACGTGATCAGGACCGAAAACAGTATCACTCAAATAAGAAACGTGCTCAACTAGTTTACAGCACCAAAACAGAATATCTCAACCAACCTATAAACTAGGACTTATCCACTAACGGGCAGAAAACAACTTCTATAAAACCTAGCTAATATGCTTGGCTAGGTCTCAGGTTCTATCACTCTCATTCTCTCACTCTTTTCTCTTAACTCACTCACTGTGAATCAATACTGACTTGAGCGTCGGAGTATCTTGTGCAGGTATTCCCGCCGCGGTGTTTGACTTTCGGCCGAGGTCAAGCTCTTCCTCCTCGGTGTCAATCCACTCGGAAGCGCTTAAGCTCGGCCTCCCCAGTGTTCGGACGAACCACTTGGCGCCCACCGTGGGGCCGGAGTACATCTAACCCCACTATTTCCTTTGTTTAGTCTTTTACCTTATTTTGCAGGATCCCCGATCCTCGGACATGGCTGACAAGGAAAATCCACAACTCTCACAGGATGACCTCTTGGCTCAGATCGCTGAGCTTCAGGCGGAGGTACGAAGGATAGCCGAGCTCTCAACACAAAATAATGGAGAGAACTCCAAAGGCTCGGCTCAAAGTACGGCGGACCCTTTAAACATCGTCCCGCCAAAGGAAAAGCTCACCCTCGACAACCCTTTCTCCGAGGAGATCACGAATTACCAGATGCCAAAAAACTTTACGCTGCCCACCGCGCTGGAGCCGTATAAGGGGTTCGGCGACCCCCGAGCCCATGTGAAGAAGTTCCAATCGATGATGTTCTTCAACGGCCCGAACAATGAGCCTGTCCTCTGTCGAGCATTTCCCACTTACCTAGATGGTGCTGCGCTACTCTGGTTTTCTAAACTTTCTGCAGGTTCAATCTCCTCCTTTGAAGACCTCGCCAGATCATTCATTGATTACTTCGCTGCATCAAGAATATATGTACATGGCTCGGACTTTCTCGGCACCATCAAACAAGGTCAGCACGAGAGTCTGAAAGACTACATGACCAGATTCGCTGACGCCACTATGGAGATCCAAGACTTGGACCCGGCCGTTCATCTGCACGCTCTCAAGGCCGGCCTCAGACCTGGCAAATTTCGGGAGACCATTGCCATAACAAAACCAAAGACGTTAGAGGAATTCCGAGAAAGGGCGGCTGGGCAAATGGAGATTGAAGAACTCCGAGAAGCCCAGAAATCAGACAAACAGCCACATAGGAGAGATGAGGAAAGGACTTTCAGATCGCCAGGCAACAGGGACACAAAGAAATCTCCTAAGCCCGCATCAAAGTACAACACATACACCAGATTTAACACCAGAAGAGAGAACATCATCAGAGAGATCCTCAACGCCAGAATCATAAAACCACCAGCCCGAGCAGGGAACTACCAGGATCAACGATTCGTGGACAAGACAAAACATTGTGCCTTCCACCGAAAGTTCGGTCATACCACAGATGACTGCATCGTCGCGAAGGACCTCCTGGAAAGACTAGCACGCCAAGGCCGTGCTGAACATGACAAGCCCAAAAACGGTAAAGGAGGTTCAGCAACTTGCAGGACGAATAGCTGCCCTGTCACGTTTCCTACCTGCAGTGGCAAACCGATCTTATCACTTTTTCCAGACATTCTCTAAAGGCAGGAAGTTCAACTGGACAGACGAATGCGAAAATGCTTTTACCGAACTTAAACAACACTTAACATCACCACCAATCCTCCAAAGACCAGAAACAGGTAACCCACTGTATTTATACCTATCAGTATCTAACCATGCTATAAGCTCGGTTTTAGTAACAGAAACAGGAAGAAAGCAAAGCCCAATATACTTCATCAGTAGGGTGCTACAACCAACAGAAACAAGGTACCCGAAGATAGAACAACTGGCGCTAGCACTAATCACCACAGCAAGAAGACTGCGGCACTATTTTCAGAGCCACACAATCATAGTACGAACAGACCAACCGCTGAGGCAGATATTAACCAGACCCGAGCTCGCCGGCAGATTGATAAAATGGTCGGTCGAGCTCTCCGAGTTCGACATCCAATACGAATCAAGGAAAACACTGAAGTCACAGGTGCTAGCCGACTTTATATCGGAGATGACTAAAGACACACATAATACAGAGGTCAGTTGGAGCATACATGTGGATGGAGCGTCAAACAAAGAAGGCAGTGGCGTAGGGATACTACTAAAAGAAAGAGATAAGGTGGTGGCCGAGCAGTCACTACAGTTCCGCTTCAACGCCAGCAACAATCAGGCAGAATATGAGGCCCTACTTGCTGGACTGAAGCTCGCCCTACAACTACAAATACCTCGAATAACAGCCTACTGCGACTCTTCCTTAGTGGTACATCAAATAAAGGGCGAATTTCAGGTAAAAGATCCTTTGTTAGAGAAATATTGGCTCATAACAAAGGATCTAATTTCAAAATTTAAAGAATTTAATATTATCCATGTAAACCGAGAACAAAATACCAGGGCCGATGTGTTATCTAAGTTAGCCACAACACGGCAAGCCGAAAACACATCGGCACTGTCCCAGCTAACACTTGACAAACCAAGTTTTGAGCAAGAAACAATTTTGAGTATTACACAGGTCCCAGATTGGCGAACACCTTTTATCGATTACATTAATACAGGCACCATTCCAAATGATGAGCCGAACTTGCCGCTCTTCCGAAGAAGAGCAAGCTTCTATACAGTGCTCGGAAACACCCTATACAGGCGAGGACACTCACAACCATTGCTCAAGTGCATCAGCAACGAGGAAGCCGAGGAGGTTATGGCCGAAACACATGAAGGAGTCTGCGGCAACCATATCGGCGGCCGAGCACTAGCAGCAAAGATATTGTGAACAGGATACTATTGGCCGACGATAAAACGGGACTGCATCACAAAAGTCAAAACATGTGATAATTGTCAAAGGCATGCCGCCCTTTCAGAGACCCCAGCCGAGGAGCTCCATACCATAGAGGTAAGCTGGCCTTTCGATAGGTGGGGATTGGATATCCTCGAACCCTTTCCGAAAGCGCCAGGCCAGGTAAAGTTCCTCTTAGTATCAATAGATTATTTCTCTAAGTGGATAGAAGCACAACCACTAGCACGCATAACATCAGAAAAAGTGCGATCTTTTCTATGGAAACATATCATATGCAGATTCGGTATCCCAAGAGAAATAATCTCAGATAACGGAAGACAATTTACAGACTATAAGCTCGCCGCCTTTCTGACAAACTTTAACATCAAACATCACTTCAGCTCAGTAGAGCACCCGCAAACTAACGGACAAGTTGAATCAGCTAACAGAATTATCTTGCAGGGATTAAAGAAAAAGCTCGGCGAGGCTAAAGGAGAGTGGGCCGACCTCATCCCAGAAATCCTATGGGGTTACAACACCAGCATTCAATCTGCCACAGGGGAAACTCCCTTCAAATTGGTATATGGCGCAGAAGCGCTCATCCCAGTAGAGGTCAGCGTCCCAACGTTAAGAACCGAGCTCTATAATCAATCAAACAATCAACAAGCTCGGATAGCCGAATTGGACCTTGTCGAAGAAGACAGAGACATTTCCGCCATAAAGCAGCGAGCTAGAAAACAATACCTAGAGCAAAGACACAGCAAAAGAGTAGCTCACAGGTTTTTCAACAATGGAGACCTCGTACTCAGACGAACAGAAGATGCTCGGAAACCTTCATCACATGGCAAATTAGCAGCAAACTGGGAAGGACCTTTCCGAGTCCTTCAAAACCTCGGAAAGGGGGCTTACAAATTAGAAACCCTTAGAGGAGAACAACTTCCAGGAACATGGAATGTCTCCTCTCTAAGGGGATATCAGTCTTGACACAGCCTGTATAATAGCGAATGATGGTACTCTTTTTCCCCCCGAAGGTTTTTTCCCAAAATGCAAGGGTTTTACTCGGAAAGGGTTTTAATGAGGCCGGACGCAACAAATCATTGTACCCAAACAACCTAATGTACAATCAAAACAGTTCTCATTTTGACAGTTAGCATACATTTTAGTAAATGTAGCGAATTATCCGAGCATTATCCTCGGAACACTAACATCACAAGCCGAGAATATTCCTCGGAAAACTCCCATCATGAGACTAAGTCAAAATCTTTCCAATTAACAAACTAATCCGAGCTTCATACTCGGAAAACAACATGCGCATACCGAGCATAATACTCGGACAAATACGAAGGAATACAACAAACAAGTTACTTCGAGCGAATCCTAAGGGATCATTAAAACAGTACATTAAAGCCTCTACTATCAACGGATCAAACAAAGAGTGGCTTCACCCATCATCAAACACAAACAGTCGTTTTCACATAACGGCACACTACTATAATCTAACCAAAACATATATATATATATATATATATATATATATATATATATATATATATATATATATATATATATATATATATATATATCACATTAATCAACAGAAGCTATAATTTCAAACCGAGCTATATACTCGAACCACAAAACATCATTGTCAAACATTAGGAAAAAAGTTCAAGACAAAAATAGCAACAAGCTTCAAAGATACTACAAGCATACAAAATAAACAAGACAAACACTAAAGCCTACTCTATCTTATCACCTATGCTGGAACCCTCACTCTCACTCCCAGCAGCACCTTCATCTTCCATAAGCTCTCCATTAACGACAACCTTCATAACATCGAGCTTTGAAGAATCAGCTTCGGGATACAACACCTTGACTTGGGAAACGGCGCGGTCAAACCCTTGGGCAAAGGCCTCATAGACCCCGCCTTCTAACTCTTTGATCCGAGCAGACAACCGATTGACCTCAGACTTCGTGTTCTTCAAAGAAGCCTCGTGCAGTTTCCGCTCCTCAGCAAATTCAAGCTCTCTCTTCTCAATGGAGGATGACAGCTCAACAATTTTATCATCTTTTTTCTGGATAATTTCAGACAACTCCTCTACATGCGCAGCTTCTTTTTCCTCCCGCTCTAAGGCGAGCTCCTGAGATCGACCAATGGCGACGATCCGAGCACCAATAACCTAGAAGAAAAACAGCTCAGTAAACAAACAACATTATAAAGGAACATTCAGCAAGCACAAATACTTAAGTCATACCTGGAGAAAACGACTCACACCAGCTCGGCCCACCTCATCAATCATTTTCATATCATCAGGAAAGCAGCAAAGCTCGTCCGCCATAACGCCAAAAGGATAAAGCTTAGCCCATAAAGATCTGCCATGCTCGTTCTCATCATATCCGTGAAGCCTTTTTTGTGATTCATAAGCAGATTCAACTGCTTGAAGAATCAGCGACGACTCCCCCTTACCATCCAGCACCTCGGCAAGACTACCTTTAGCCTGAACCCTCTTTCGCTTAGGCTTCGGCCCAGGACCATATTGGGCTACTATAGCGGCTGGCCCCTTCCCCACATTAGACGACACTTCCTTCTCACTTTTCTTCCGTTGGCTAAAGAACGACTTCAACCCCGCAGTAGTGATTGCAGGAGCTTTCTCAGCTGAAAAATAACATGCAAACAAGTCAGAAGAAAACATGGAAAATCAGAAACACAATACAAACATAACAAAGTGCAGTTACCTATATGATCATACACTGCTTGCCTATCGGAATCCCATTTCAACATCTCGGCAACTGACAACAAACCCTTCGGACCCAGAGACTTAAACAAAAAATCCATGACAATATCATCATCTAGTAACCTATCGTCTACATCCAGGGCCTGGTAAGGTTTGGAGCACCAAAATAAAGGAAACCTTTCAACCAAATGCTCGTTCAGATAGAACGGAAAATCCTCGGGAACACTCCTAACCTTAACGAACATTGATTTGAAATCCTTAAATGAAGACTTATACAAACCAAACACCGCTCGACGAGGATAGCTACTAAGGTTTACCCACAGCCCTCTATTCACTCCCTTTGCTTGAAATAAGGAGAAAAACAACCTAAGAGACGGCGGACACTCTAAAAGCTCCATCAAAACCTCAAAAGCTCGAACGAAACCCCAGGAGTTGGGATGCAATTGGGTTGGGGCACAGTTCAACCAGTACAAAACCCCACACTCAAATTCGGTAAAAGGAAGTCTTACCCCCAGCTCTGTGAAAAGGCAACTGTACATATAAAAATAGGACCAATCGTCTAACCGGTCACAAACACGATCCTCCTCCTCACAAGGCAGCAACTCAATCCTAATATCACTACCAGGCCTAACCCAGACACCCGACCCTAATAGTTTCACAGACTCTTCATCATCAAACTGGGATTTGCGTTCTCTCACCCTAACATCAACCCAATCGTATGAAGCACCCACATTACAGTTCTCCATCGAAGACAAAGAAAGAAAAAAGCAAGATGAAGAAGAAAGAAGAATTAACACTGACCTTGCTTGCTCATTTCTCAGACAAGAAGAAGAAAATAACCTCTATCCCAGATTACAGCAGTTGGGAAGAAGAAGAAAACGCAAAGTAACATAAAACCCACAAAAGAAACGGTTACTAGGCCCTATGCATTTACTTCAGATTGGAAAAAAAGAGGGAAGCATTAAAACCACCACACAAACCAATGGACAAGGGCAACTAGAGTAGTGGAGCGGTTTTTTCACATCAATCATTTCACACTGGCGCGAAGTACGAAGCCACTCACAACGCTCTGTATTCCCAGACAGAACCAAGCCGAGCTTGGGGGCTACAAAGGTTATGTGCGACAAACAAAACTCGGCAACCGAGGATTGCGATATACTCGGTCCGAAAGCTCGCCTTAGTCCTGTCCACACCAAGGCAAGCTTGGGGGCTATGATACGTCACCCTTATCCTCGGTTGCACAGAAAGGTCGGCCCCGTATCAGTCACCCGAAATACTCGGCGCGTAAATATCGGGGGCTGGCGTCATATTAAATAAGCTCGGAACAAGAACAGTTAAGCTCAACCTTACCCGTCCGAATAAAAAGACACGTGCATCATAAAGCTCGGTCCCGTATCAGCCGTCCGCAAATCTCGACACGTGATCAGGACCGAAAACAGTATCACTCAAATAAGAAACGTGCTCAACTAGTTTACAGCACCAAAACAGAATATCTCAACCAACCTATAAACTAGGACTTATCCACTAACGGGCAGAAAACAACTTCTATAAAACCTAGCTAATATGCTTGGCTAGGTCTCAGGTTCTATCACTCTCATTCTCTCACTCTTTTCTCTTAACTCACTCACTGTGAATCAATACTGACTTGAGCATCGGAGTATCTTGTGCAGGTATTCCCGCCGCGGTGTTTGACTTCTGGCTGACGTCAAGCTCTTCCTCCTCGGTGTCAATCCACTCGGAAGCGCTTAAGCTCGGCCTCCCCAGTGTTCGGACGAACCAATAATTAATATATGTATTACCCACAAATAAGTTAGGAAATCAAATAATTTCCTAACAATCTCCCACTTGGGCTATACATATATTATTTCTTGACATAATCACATCTTTATAAACTTTATGTGCGCATCTGAATGCTATTTCTCTCATTACTTTAACAATCTGGTCCGTCTCATACATTAGATATGGAACTACCGCAGCTTTTATCACATTAAATGCCGTGACTAAACCACGCGAATCACCATCCTAATATACTCAACGACATAGATCAAATTTGGATGAGTAATATGGAAATTACATGCCAATTGATCTCATGCATGTCTATTTCCAGCTGGTCCAACTTTATTAAGATCAAACACAATATAAATATTGCAAAATGAATATTTCACATAACATGAAATAAACCATCAACTTAATTCTGCAGAAAAAAAATAACTCAATATCTGTCATAGGACATATAGCATAAAATAAACTCCCACTAAACCAAGGCATCACAAATATTGATACCCATCCGAGCAGTATGCTCATGAAAGACTTTAGGGATCAATCCCTTGGTTCATGGGTCTGCTAGCATATACTTTGTTCCTATATGTCCTATGGAAATCTGTTTTTCTTAACCTTTCTCCTTGACAACTAAGAGCTTAATGTCTGTATGCTTCGATTTTATCAAGCTCTTATTGTTATTGGAGTATATTACTGCTGACTTATTGTCACAAAATATCTTTAATGACCGTTCAATGTCATCTACTATACGAAGCTCAGTGACAAAGTTTCGCAACCATATGCCATGAAATCGGAATAAGAGTATCTAATGATCTCCAAATTTTCTGATCTCCGATAAATGAGCATGTAATCCTTTGTTCTCTTTAGATAACGCATTACGCGTTTAACAGCTATCCAATGATCCATGCCCGAATTGCTCAAGTATTTACCAACACTCCCACTATAAATGATATATCAGGACGTGTGCAGACTTGAGCATACATTAAGCTCCCTAGTGCTGATGCATAAGATTTATCATGCATTGCTGTCTTCTCAAGATCATTTTAGGGTATTTCTTGAGGTTGAACTTGTCTCCTTTAGCTACGGGTGTGTCCTTTTGGTCTATAACTTTCCATGCCATGTCTACTTAAAATCTTTTCGATATAGTTCTTTTGTGATAATCCAAGAATACCTTGAGAGTAATCTCTTAGTATCTCGATTCCTAATACAAAAGAGGCATCACAAAGATCTTTCATTTCAAATTTGTTCGATAGAAATTTCTTAGTTTCATGCAACAAGCCTATATCGTTGCTAGCAAGTAGAATGTCATCAAATATATAAGACCAAAAAAAGTATTTACTCCCACTGAACTTGCGGTATACACATTCATTTATAATATTTACCTCAAAACCATATGAGGTAATGACTTGATGAACTTGTGATACCATTGACGGAAAACTTGTTTGAGACCATAGATGGATTTTCTCCTTTCTCTATTGGATCTCCTTAATGACACTTCTTGAGGTTGTTGAGCTTGCTGTATGGGTTGGGGTTGAGGAGGATTCTCATCATTTTCTTGTACTGTAGCAGTATCTTAAGCAACAACAATATTCTCATTGTTCTCTTGTACTGTAATTGGATCTACAGTAGGATTCTCATTTTGCTCTTGTACTATAACTATATCTTGAACAACAATAGGCACAAGGTCCTGATCATTGTCAGTTATAGAATCCTCATCAAAAGCAACATTCCTAATATTTCCTTCCCCTCCAAACTCAACATCCTCAAGAAATCTCGCATTTTCCATCTCAAAAATAGACCTTGATGCAGGATTGTAAAACTTGTACCCCCGTGAGCGCTCAGCGTAACCAACAAAGTAGCAACTAATTGTCCTTGAGTCCAATTTTCTTTCATGCGACCTATAAGGTCGCGCCTCAGCTGGACATCCCCAAATATGTAAATACTTTATACTGGGCCTTTTCCCAGTCTAAATTTCATATGGGATTTTGTTAACTGCTTTGCTTAGCACCCTATTAAGGATGTACACTGCGGTCTTTAAGGCTTCTCCCCATAGTGATTCAGGCAAGAAAGAATGACTAATCATACTTCTCACCATGTCTTTAAGAGTTCGGTTCCTTCGCTTTGCAACACCATTCATGCTAGGTTTGCCTGGCATGGTGTATTGTGGAACAATACCACACTCCTCTAGGAAAAGAGCAAAAGGCCCGGGACGTTGCTCACCTGAACCATCATATCTTCCGTAGTATTCACCACCACGATCAGATTTGACAGCTTTAATTTTCTTTCCAAGTTGAAGTTCAACTTCAGCTTTGAAAGATTTGAAAACATCCAAGACTTGGGACTTTTCATGAATTAAATATAGATACCCGTAACGAGAGTAATCATCTATGAACGTAATAAAGTACCGTTGTCCATTCCAAGAGATAGTAGGGAATGGGCCACATATATCGGTATGTATCAGTTCTAAGACATCTTTAGCTCTCTCGGCACCTAATTTCCTTTCGTTTGTCCTTTTTCCCTTTATGCACTCAATGCAGACTTCAAAGTCCGCCAAATTTAGGGGTCCAAGAATTCCATTCGACACGAGCCTTTGAATTCTCTGTTTAGAGATGTGACCTGGGCGTTTGTGCCATAATGATGTCGAATTCTCATTTAGTTTTCGTTTTGTACCCGTTTGCAGTATTTCATTATTATAAGAATTAAAGTCAAGCCTATATAGATTATCCACCAAATGACCAGAGCAAATATTATTCGAATTATAGAAGAGACTGACTTTATTGTCTCCGAACGAACAAAAATAACCTGATTTGTCCAAACGAGAAACAGAAACCAAATTCCGTCTAAATGATGGTACATAAAATGTCTCTAATAAATCCAAGTAAAATCCACTCGTGGAACATAATCTAAAGGTTCCTATAGCTTCGACTGCAACTATATTGCCGTCTGCCACATAGATGTATATTTCAGCATCACTTGGCGGTCGGCTCCACAGGCAACCCTGCATAGTAACACTTACATGAGTAGTAGCAGTAGAATCTACCCACAAAGTATCAACAGGTGCATAACTTAAACTAGCCTCAGAACAAACGAAAGTAAGAATTATACCCTTCTTTACAGGCCATGTGGCATATTTGGTACAATCATTCTTCATGTGTCCCACCTTCTTACAGAAGAAACAAGTTGAAACTTGATCTTGTTTCTTAGCCTTTTTTTTTTGCTGAGAAGGCACATTCGCAGTAGTATCACGCTTTCTTTTATACTGAGAAGATGAAGCCATGTGAGCACTTTCAGTCTTATCTTGCTGCAGCCTCTCTTCTTCTTGCACACAGTGAGATATAAGCTCATTTAAGGACCAAGTGTCCTTCAGAGTGTTATAACTCACTTTGAATTGCCCAAAGTGTGCAGGAAGGGAAATCAAAATAAAATGCACGAGTAAATCTTCAGACAACTCTAACTTTAGTGCATTCAATTTTGAAGCAAGATGAGACATTTCCATAATGTACTCCCTTATGTTCCCTTTACCTTTATACCTCATGGAGACAAGTTTGCTCAAAAGGCTGCTTGCCTCCGCCTTTTCATTCTTAGTAAAGAATTTTTCAATATCTTTCAGGAACTATTTGGCATCTTTATCCTCAGTAATTGAGCCCGAAACGCCTCAGGAATTGAACATTTCATGATCATAATGCTCATTCGATTGGATCTCTTCCACTTCTCTATTTTAACCTCATTGAGGTTTTCCGGAGTGGAAGTGGGTTTCTCCTCTCGAAGAGCTATATCTAGATCCATACAACCGAGGACAATCTCCACGGTATCCTTCCAAACTTTAAAGTTTGAACCATTCAGCATAGGAATACTGCTAATTTGCGCAGAAACATTGGTAGCTAAAACCATAGTTTCTGGATTAGAACAAAAAAAATATGCAGTAAATATTAGTTAATTAATGGGTAAAAAATCTATATTGAGATATCTAGTACAACATTAATTTTCAATCTTTGGATAGAAAAATTAACTGTAAGTGATACTCTCAATGCAGTAATCAAATATTGTCAAAATTCCTGTCACACATTAAGCCTTTCTTTGGACCGACTTAATACGCACATGGAAACTTAAACTTCGCAACCTATTTATTACCGCATATATTTTCTATTAATTGGCCAAACAATAACCTTCCTTTGGGCCAATTATTGATCGCATAATTAATAGGAAATAAACAAAAGTGCAATGCTTATTATTTGGCCAAACAATAAACTTGTCTGTCTCCCCATGTAAACGTCTTTCGGTTCTCTTTCTGGTGGCCATCCTGAAAGAAAAAGGGAAGAAAGGTAACCCAATAATAGAGGTAAAAAAATAAATGAAGTATGGTTGGGTTAATGCCAAATGAAAAGTGTCTCATTTACATGGAAGCTTCAACATGTAAGTGAGAAAATAATAGAAGCCATGGCATACCAATGGCGCAAAATTTGCAACAATGGGGAAGAGAGTGGGTAGTGAAAGACAATGTAAGTTCATGTCAATGCAAAATGAGTATCAGTATTATAAAAATTAGCATTGATTTAAATAATATTACCCAATCAGAATTAAACAAGTCACTAAGCACCAAGAAAATACCAGAAAAGATATAACAGTTGAATAAGAATATTTGAACACCAATAATAAATTTAGAAAAATAAAAATATGCAATGAATGAAAGTATGCAGATAAATTAAATAAAATAAAATGAAAGTGAAAAAGAATGAGAAGTAGAAAAAGAAAGTGAGAAAGGAGAGAGAAGGAAGAAATTAGGATTAGAAAAGAAAAGATAAGAAAATTGGCACTAATCTGGATAGGTTGTGCGACGCTGGCGACGCGGTCGCATGGATGACGCGGTTGCGTGGTGCGCGATAAGGTTGGGTGACGCGGACACGTGGGGTACGTGATTGCGTGACTCGATTTGTGCTAGTGGCGCGAGTGCAGCCTCGCGGTCGCACAACTCTCTGTTCAAAACTTAGTATTGCCAAAATCCAGGGTGACGCGGTCGTGTGGGGAATACGATCGCGTGAGTGGTCAGTATAAGCATATGACGCGGACGCGTCGGTCATGCGTTTGCATGGGAAGGATTGTGCGTTCAGCACCAATCCAGCACCACTCTCGCACAACTTTCGGTCGTGCACCACTTTGACGTCGAAATCCTGGTCACGCGGCCGCGTGGGGCACGTGGTCGCGTGGGAGGCCATTATTCCCATATGACGCAGTCGCGTCAGTGACGCGGTCACGTAGGGTGATTTGTGCCATTGGCACACCTCCAGCCCTGCTCCTGCGTAACTTTCTGTTTATTTTCTTTTCTTCCCATTCCACTGGTGACGCGGACGCGTCAGCGACGCTGCTGCGTCGCGTGCGTGCTTTTTTTTTTTAATCTGAAAAGATGCAGAATGCAGTGTTAATATGAATGTGATGCAAAACTCCAGGTTCAATATAATAAAATAAAATAAAACTCGAAAACAAATAAAACTAAATAAAGATGAAAAAAAGAATGATCATACCATGGTGGGTTGTCTCCCACCTAGCACTTTTAGTTAAAGTCCTTAAGTTGGACATTTGATGAGCCTCCTGTTATGGTGGCTTATGCTTGTATTCATCCAAAAATCTCCACCAGTGTTTGAAATTCCAACAGCCTCTGAGGTCCCAAACTAGGCATGTAAAGCCTTTGAGTAGCTTCAAACAAATTCTTAGGCTCCCGGGGTGTTGGATGTCAGAACAGATTCCAAGATCCCAAACCTTGCTTTTGCACCCGTCTTCTTGTTGATCATCATGATTCCATCCGGGTGGTTCAGCCTTAGAATTCTCACTGAGGCGTCCAAACAACTTTCTAGACCCATTCAGTTGAGCTTTACACCAACCCTTGCATTTAAACTTTGAGTATGCAACCATGTTGAACCTTGCTTGATAACTCCAACCACTAACCATCATCCTCTTACTCTTAATACCACAAAGAGCTCTAAGTTGACCATCCATCTCCAGTAGCCCATATTCAAGTGGAATTAGAAAGCTATGGGATATGAATTTTACCCACTTGAATGTTGTGAAGGATGATGGCAACTTAGGGGGAGGGGTCTCCAATAACTTTGGCAAGGTGATTCCAAGCTCCACTCCCTTGTGCTCTTTGACAACTTCCACCTCTTTGCAAGCTTCTTCAATTTCAACCTCTTCTTGGTAGCTTTCTTCCAATTCAATCTCTTCTTCATTGCTTACCGAGGGCATGGGAGGCTGTGCTTCTTCTTCTTTAATTTCCATCTCTTGATCGACCTCTTCCAAGTTCTTAATCATGATATGCCTTGGAGGTTGTACACCCTCCTCAGCATCAATTTCAATCACCTTGGAAGGAGGTTCTATAACCTGACTTTCCCATGGAAGTTCAGCATCTCCTAAGTCTGCAACCACTTCTTCTTCTTCGATAATTACAGCTTCCTCCACTTGTTCCAGTACAAAGTCATGCTCCGTACTGTCTACTGGAGTTTCTAATATCTCCTTCATGCTACGTTCTTCATTAGATTGCGCACATGAAGCCATGGGAGCACTTTGAGTGTCCGAGCTTCGGGAACCTAATTGACTTATCGCTTGATTTAGTTGATATAGAGTTGCATGAAATCGATCTGCTGCTTTCTTGAGATGATCCCTTGATTCTTCCTTCACTAATTCTTTAACCACTCCTTCGACTTCAAGGGTTTTTACTACCTTCACCTTTAGGGCCTCCTCTAGCTCCTTATGAAGTATGGATTCGCGAAGATGATCACTTTTCTCTTGTTCTATGTCAATAGCATCATTGAGATCATGTTGCTCTTGGATTGATGGATGTGGGTGCTCTTTCATGGATGGTGATGGGATAGAGAGATCATTCTATGGTTGACAAGGAAGTGCACTAGAGCTTGAGGGTTGATTGTTGAAGGTATTTGGTGGTCTGATTTGGGCGAAGAGAGCTTGTATAGTAGAGTTTAGATCGGCAAGTGCTTTCTCCATGGAGGTTTGGGGTGGATAGGAGGGTTCATTTGGTTCATAGGGTGGTTGGTATGGTGGATACGGGTTAGGGTCATATGGAGGTGAATGGTTGTAGGTGGCTTGTGAGTATGGTGGTTCAAAGTTGTGTTGAGGAGAGAGGGTTTATAGGCATATGGTGGTGGTTATTGATAGTCCATTGGAGGTGGTTGTTGCCATGAGGGTTGATCAAATCCTTGTGGCTCCTCCCATCTTTGATTGTTCCAACCTTGATGCCTGTTCTCATTGTAATTTTTTCTTCTTGCAACATAATTGTAACCAGACTCATAGCCAAAGGGGTGAGAGTTCATAGTAGCAAAATAAAAATTAAAAACGAAAGTAAAAACAAATTTAGATTAAAAGGTTATTGAATTTTAAATTTGAAAATTTAAATTTTGAAATTTGAAATTTAAATAATGAATTTTGAAATTTGATTTTTGAAATAAGATAAGATAAGATTTTGAAAAAGATATGATTTTTGAAAAAGATTTAAATTTTGAAATTTAAATTTTAAAATTTTAAATTTTGAAATTTGATATTTTAATTTTTTATTTTTAAATTTGAATTTTGAAAATTGAATTTTGAAAATTGAAATTGGTTTGAAATTTAAAATTTGAAATTTTGAAATTTAAATATTGAAATTTGATTTTTGACTTTTAAATTTTGAATTTTTTGAATTTAATGAGGAAAGAGAAAAACAATAAAATGACATCAAACTTAAAATTTTTTAGATCAAAATGAAGAAAACAACTAAGAACAACTTGAAGGTTAAGATGAACACGAAGAACAAATTTTTGAAAAAATTTTTAATAACTAAATAAAAGCCAATAACCTCTTAATTTATGAAAAAGCAAAAATAAAAACAAAAACTAGAAACAAATAAACAAGTAAAAAGCAAATATTTACAATAACCAATAATAAGGCACACGTTTGTAATTCCCCGGCAACGGCGCCATTTTGATGAGAGAACTTTTGCGTGGTCTAGAAATTTGCGGATAAATTCTCGTTGCAAGTATAGTTTCTAAACCTTCAAAAGTCCTTTCATACAAACGTTTTGGTTGTCACAAGTAACAAACCCCTTTGAAATTGATAACCGAGTATTTAAACCTCGGGTCGTCTTCTCAAGGAATTGCAGGGAGGTATGTTCTTATTATTGGTTATGAGTTTTGTAAATTAGGGGTTTTAGAAAGTAAGAGAGCAGTATGTTGCATAAGAAGAATAAAATAAATAAATAACTGTAAAATAAACTCTTGGCAAAGTATGAGAATTAGAATTCCTATCCTAGTTATCTTTATCAATGGTGATGAGAATTATATTTTTGCTCCCACTAAGTCAACTTCTAATTATGAAGGTAAGTCAAGTGGATAAATCAATTTAACACCTAAAGTCCTAGTCAACTCCTAAGGAGAGACTAGAGTTATAGGAATTTAAATCAATCAGCAAAGATAACAATTATCAATCACGATGAGTTTGACAATTCAAGAGTTACCAATTAATTAGCCAAAGCAAAAAGGGAAAAATATCTATTTGAATGAAAATAATTTGGATACATTGAGAGCATGAATAAATTAAAGAGAGCAATCATAAGTCTGAAATACCTCAAAATATATTAAACAAAGAAATTAAATATAACATGAATATCCATAAATCGAATTGAGAAAATAAATAAAAAGAACGTTGAACCTGGGATTGAGAGTCACTCCTAAAACTAAGAGAAGTCCTAAATCCTAATCCTAAGAGAGAGGAGAGAACCTCTCTCTCTAAAAACTACATCTAAAAATAAAATTGTGAATATCAAAGCTTCTTTATGAATGGATGCATTTCCCTACTTTATAGCCTCTAATCTGTGTTTTCTGGGCTGCAAACTGGGTCAGAAATAGCCCAGAATTCGCTGGTTGCGAATTCAAACACGCTAATTTTCGTCACTGCGACGCGGCCGCATGGGTCACGCGGTCGCGTCACCTAGCGTCAGGGCAACTATGGCATATTATATATCAAATCGAAACCCCGGACGTTAGCTTTCCAACGTAACTGGAACCGCGTTGTTTGGACCTCTATAGCTAAAGTTATAGCCGTTTGAGTGCAAAGAGGTCAGGCTAGACAGCTTAGCATTTCCTTCAACTTCTTATATTCCTTCCACTTTTGCATGCTTCCTTTCCATCCTCCAAGCCATTCCTGCCCTATAATCTCTGAAAACACTTAACACACATATCAAGGCATCGAATGGTGATAAGGAGAAATTAATTTTTGGTAATTAAAAGGCTCGGGAAGCAAGTTTCTAATTATAGAATAAAATTAGGAAGGAAATATAAAACCATGCAAATATTATGAATAAGTGGGTAAAGAGTTGATAAAATCCACTCAATTGAGCACAAGATAAACCATAAAATAGTGGTTTATCATCTATTCACCTGAAGAAGAACCTCCTCATCCAACAGAGATATTAGGACTGGTACATGGACATCGTGGCCGATTGGAATAGCTCGGCAGGAGGCTGAACGACAATAAGAAGCAGAAAAAGAATTACGAAAAGAAGTGCGACGACAGAAAGAGCTGGAGGAAAGCTTTCGAAGTTGGAGGCCGACCTTCGAAGTCATAGCAATCGACCAGATCGGGAGGAAAGTCCACTCGAAGGGAAGGATCCGTTTATTGAAGAAATCATGTGAGCCAGAGTACCAAGAAACTTTAAAATCGACATTGATTTTTATAACGGTATGACCGACCTGAGAGATCACCTTAGCAATTTCAAAAGTCGGATGTACTTAGTTGATATGTCCGATGCGACTCGTTGCAAGGCCTTCCCGACAACGCTGAACAAAGCAGCGACTTCCTTTGATGACCTGACAACAAAGTTCCTTATCCAATTTTCAATTTAGAAAGATAAAGGCAAACATGCTCCAAGCCTCCTCGGGGTTGAACAAGAAGTCAAAGAAACACTCTGAGATTATATGGAAAGATTCAACAAAGTTTGTTTAGAAATATAAAACTTACCTCCTGAAGCAGTGATAATGGGGTTGGTTAACGGCCTTAGAGAAGGGCCGTTTTTCCAATCTATATCTAAGCGACACCCGACTTTCTTGTACAAAGTACAAGAGTGGACAAAGAAATATATCAACATAGAAAAGAACTTCCAACTTAGAGATCCAGCCCCAAGTCCAAACCTGTCCTACCAAGCTCGGGATAAGGAAAAGGAAACAAAGAAAAAAGAGGAGTATAGCTCGGAGAAGCCTCGAAGGTATCACAACTACACCCGACTCCGAGTTTCTCTTGTTGATATATACAGAGAGATTTATCACACCGAAAAAATTCCGCCTCCTTGTCGCATTAAGCACAAAAAGGCTGAAAGTCAGACAGAATAACTAATGACTGTTATGACTTAAAGAATGTCATAGAAAAGCTGGCCAGGGAGGTCGGCTGGAAAAGTACCTAGCTGAGAGGTCGAACAACCAAAGAAAAAGGAAAAGAGATGACGATGACAGAGGGCGGCGAGATCGATCCCCCCAAACTCCTGAGAGACACATACACATGCTAAATAGAGGATTTGTAGGAGGGAAAATCACTAAATTCTTGCGTAAAAGGCATCTCAAAGAAGTGTATCAATTGGGGGAAGATAATAGAGTTTCCAACTTACCAATATTCTCATTCATTAAAGAGAATGCAGAAGGGGTAACACCTGGCCACAACAACCCTATAGTAATTACCATGATCCTTGCTAATGCAAACCTGCATAGAACTTTGGTGAACCAAGGGAGTTCGGCCGATATAGACCCCGACCTCATGTCTGGTATAGACCCTGACCTCATGTCTCACAAGCTTGTTGTTTATCCAGGTCTCCGACTTGTTCAACAAAGGCGACGGAAGCTCGGTCCTAAAAGAACGCAGGTCATGGAAGAACAAGGTGCAAGCCTTATTAGAAGCTAGGTTTATAAGGGAGGTAAAGTATTCCTTGTGGTTGGCTAATGTGGTCCTTGTTAAAAAGTAAAACGGAAAATAAAGGATGTGTATTGATTACACCAACCTCAACAAAATTTGTCCCAAGGATCCATACTATCTCCGCAGTATTGACGACCTGGTTGACTCAGCCTCAGGGTATAGGTATCTGTCCTTTATGGACACATACTCAGGATACAATCAAATTTTGATGTATAAATTGGACCTGGAAAAGACTTCTTTCGTTACTCCAAAAGCTAACTATTGTTATGTAGTAATTCCTTTTGGACTGACAAATGCTGGAGCCACATACCAACGACTAATGATTAAGATATTTTCATCTCACTTTGGAAAACTAATGGAAGAATATGTAGACGACATGCTCGTTAAAACCAGAGACGACCTTGCCTTTTTGACCAACTTATCTGAGGTGTTTTCCATAATAAAGAAGCATGGGATGAGATTGAATCCCTCAAAATGTACCTTTGTAGTGGAGGCCAAGAAGTTCTTAGGCTTCATGCTCACTCAAAGAGGCATTGAGGCCAACCCGGACAAGTGCACAATGATATCGGAGATGAAAAGCCCGACTTTTCTCAAGAAAGTCCAACAATTAAATGGGAGGTTGGCTGCGTTGTCTAGGTTCCTAGTAAGATTAACCCTGAAGTCCCTACCCTTGTTCTCAATTCTCATAAAAAGGGAACCAATTTGAATGGACTCAAGAATGTAAGCAAGCTTTCCAAAACATTAAAACATTCCTATGCCAACCCCCAATCCTTACCCAACCTGTCCCAGGTGAGAAGCTCGTTCTCTATATAGCAGTATCAAGTCGGGCTATAGCCTCAGCCTTGGTCCAAGAAGATGAGAACGGACAACAACCCATCTACTTTGTGAGCAAAGTCCTACAAGGGGTAGAACTAAACTATCAAAAGATAGAAAAGTTCGCATATGCCCTTATCATCACCTCCAGAAGGCTCTGACCTTATTTTCAAGCTCATACTATAAAGGTCCGAACTAATCAACCCATGAAGCACATTCTACAGAAGACGTACATTGCGGGAAGGATGCTACAATGGGTTGTGAAACTGTCCAAATTTGACGTAACATATGAAACTAGGACAAAAATCAAATTCCAGTATCTGGCCGACTTTGTAGCCGAATACACCGAAGGCCAGGAAAATCCGTCAACTTGGAATCTATATGTAGATAGATCGTCCAATAAATTCAGAAGTGGAGCAGGAGTTATCTTGGAAAATGAAGAAGGAACTCAGATTGAACTATCACTAAAGTTCGAGTTTTCTGCTTTTAACAATCAAGCAGAATATGAAGCCTTACTTGCTAGCTTGATGCTGGCTAAAGAAGTAGGGACAGAAAGATTGATAGTGTTTAGTGATTCTCAAATGATAACTTCCCAAGTTAATGAAATTTATGAAAATAAAGATCCTAACATGAAGAAGTACCTAGAAGAAGCACGAGAACAATTAGCACAGTTCTCGAAAAAAAAGGTTTGGCATATATCTTAGGAATCCAATGCAGATGCCCTCTTTAAATTAGCCAGCACTAACTTAGGGGGCAACAACAGAAACCTGATCCAAGAAACTCTCCATGCATCATCAATATTGAAGGAAGAAGATAAGTTGGACACAATGACTATATCCAACCAAAGTCTAGGATGGATGACTCCCATAATCGAACAAGGAGGCTTATAAGGGAAGCACAAGACTATACATTGGTCCATAATATTCTCTATAAAAGAGAAGTATCCATACCTCTATTAAAGTGTGTCTCGATCTCCAAGACTAAAGAAGTCTTAGAAGAAGTCCATAATGACATATATGAAAATCGCCTAGGAGCACAATCACTATCTAAGAATGTGATCCGAGTCCGCTTTTTTTGGCCGACCTTGCAAAAGGAGGCGATCGACTTCATCAAAAAGTGTCCACCTTGTCAAAAGTATGCCAACTTCCATGTAGCACCTTCGGAGAAACTTATCAGTGTCACCTCACCTTGGCCATTCTCAAAATGGGGCCTTGACCTTCTCGGTCCGTTTCCACAAGCTCCCAGACAAGTAAAGTACCTCATAGTGGGTATTGATTATTTTACTAATTGGATTGAGGCAGAATCTTTGGTAACCATCACAGCTCAAAGAAGTAAAAAATTTCTCTATAAAAACATTGTCACCCGATTTGGAGTTTCACACTCTATCACCACAAACAATGGAACTCAGTTTACCTACTCAACTTTTAGGAATTTGGTGGTCAGCCTCAAGATTAAGCACCAATTCACATCGGTAGAACACTCTCAGGCTAATGGATAGGCTGAAGTTGCAACTAAAGTTGTATTGGCCGGCTTGAAACACCGACTACAAGAGACAGAGGGAAGATTGGGCAGAAGAGCTTCCTCAAGTCTTGTGGACATATTGGACAACTCCCCACTCAACAACTAGGGAGTCACCTTTTCGACTTGCTTATGGTATAGAGGCCATGATTTATGTAGAAATCGCTGAAGAATCTTCAAGAGTTAGATTTTATGATGAAGTGATCAATGTTCAAGCACAAAAGGAAGAGCTTGACCTCCTCCTAGAAGTCCAAGAACAAGTATAAAAGAGGAAGCATTGAAACAAAGGAGACCATAAGGTACAACCAGAAAGTCATCAGGAGGAGCTTTACCACAAGTGACCTCATACAGATCTGGAATGACATCGGAGTTCATAGTTTGAGCAAAGAAAAGATGACTGCAAACTGGAAGGGACCTTAAAAGGTTGTCAAAGTCTTAGGAAAATATTACTATAAGGTGTCCGACCTAAAAGGGAACGAGCTCCCAAGGTCGTGGCACACATGTAACTTAAAGAGGTACTACAGTTAGAGTACTACAGTTAGAAGAGCATACCTTGTTCCCTGGTGTACTCTTTTTTTCGACTTCATAGTTTTTTCTAAAAAGAATTTTCCTGAGGGGGGATTTAATGAGGCATCATAGATAGGGCTAGGGATTACAAGAAAAATCCTTAGTAGCAAACAAATTTATGTAGATCCTTTTTATTAATAATAAGGTATTTTTCTACTAGTTTCTCATTTCAAACGCATTAATTTAAACTCAAAATGCCGTGAAAATTGTTGCCCGACCTACTTGGTCGGCAAGATGAAGCGACGAGGTACAAATTAGTGTAAGAAGTTATATAAGCAATTTGTGGTCCGACCTTAAAACAAGTCAAACATAAAACAAAATGTAAGAGTAACTTGATAAAGCCCGACTACGTAAAGTCGGAGTTCAAATAAACTAAAGGAAGATAATACTAATATATGAAAGGTTCAAAAGGGACCGATCTATTTCGCCGATGTCTTTTCCAACTTAGCAAAAACAGCAATGAAAGTTGTCAAAATAAAAAAGTTCGTATTCAACTAATAGTTGTGCCAACTAAACTATTCAAATTTGTTTAACCATTCATGCAACAACCACTACCCGATTAGTGGGAAAACGTTATTAAAAGAGCAAAGTAGAAGTTGTTCAAACTACAACTATTACAAAAATAGAATTGTTCATGAAGACCCATAAATCGGGACAATTAAAAGCAAAGAATTACAAAGGGTGGAGCTGTTCGCCAGTGACAGCATCTTCAGGTTGAGCAGAAGAAGTCGGAGCATATTCAAAAATCGGCATCACAGGAATCAGGAGAGTTGTAGAAGGAAGGGGCTTGCCACCTGATTAAGGATCAAGAACTTGAGAAGCCTGTCCGAAATACGCCCCGAGGTCTTTGGATCAGGGATAGAAGTATCTTCCTCATCATCATCATCTGGAGCAGGAACAACCTTCCCATCCACGACAATATTGTCTGGACTAATGAGGGAGAGGTCCGCCTCGGGAGCAACAATTCGGAACTGAGCCTTCAGATTTGCAATCATCTCGTCTATACCTTCAGCTATGGTTTCCTCAAGTTTTGCATATTTGTCTCGGAATTTAGTGACCTCGTCCACCAAATCGAGCTTCTCCCCGAAGACCTTGATGTTACTCTCCTCAGTCTTCTTCTTTAACCCCTCCGACATGACTAAAGCGGCCTCCGCCTAATTTGCTTTGGCCCGAACTTTGCCAAGAGCAGAGACTCCCTCTCTTCCTCCCACTCCTTCTTAGACTCCCTTAAAGATTCCACTTCAGCCTGCAAGATAGTCAATGCGCTTTTGGTAGCACCAAGGGGAGTCTTCTCCAATTCTCTAGTCAAGATTGTGTATATACCGGTTGTCCGGACTCCACCTCGGGCAAGAAGTTGAAGGTGGCTCTTTATGCCAACATCATCCATGCTGATAAAGCTATAGGACAGGATGTTCTTTTCACTCCAAGAAAGCGCATTAAAGTCCTACTCATATATAGTCCCCAAATCCAAAGACTTGCATTTCTTAGGGTTCGGTTCTGTAATAAAAGGAGGAGGATAGGTTGTTGATTTGGCCGAGCTAGAAGGAGGAGGGGTTGGCTAAGGAGCTGGATCGAGAGTAATATTTAAAGAGGTTGAGGCACCCGAGCCCAACTTAGAGGGTGAGAAAAACTCGACAGTTTCACCAGTTCCTTTTTGTTGTATGCTTCGGGCAACAACATTCTTCTTTGCAGACCGAAGTATTTTCATAGAAGCCAACTTGGGAGCCATCTTTTCTGCACAATACAAAATCAAGTTACTTTAGTCACTGAAATTATTTTGATAAAATGACTATAAATTGGCAAAGAAGACTACCTAACTCGAACTAAAGCTGGCTCGGATTTCCTAAATATCTTTTAATATCCAAATAAGGAGCTCAGCCCTAAAACTCTTGGAACAACCCGACTACACTCTCCTCAATCTCGTCTAAATCATCTAGGTTGTACCTAACTATTACATGTTTTTTCTCCCAATATAAAGGGAAAATAGGTTCATCCCCCTCACTGAGAAAGAAAGGTCAAACACCCTCCACAGCACGAATCTTAAAAAAGTAATTCTTGAAATCATGAAAGGACTCATCAAAAATGGCAAAAATTTTTCTACCCTGAATAGCTCGAAAAAAAATTCAACCTTATTTTTTAGAGCTAAAGGGTTTGGTGAGGACAAAAAGATAAAAGAAGACCTTAAGAGAAGGTCGGACATCAAGTTTCCGACAAAGAAGTTAGTATATTTTCAAGAAACTTCAAGAATTAGGATGCAATTAGGTAAGAGAAACAATGCAGATTTTAAGGACATCGGACTCAAAATCAGAGAAAACAAACCCTCTCCTCAAGACCGGTCACTAAGATCTCATACCTATGCCTATTCTCTCAATTCTCACACAGCCTATAATGCCTACGAAAGGTCTTGGCATACTCTCTATCAATAACAGGGATAGGAGTAAGAAGAGATATATCTACCCAGGTCAGATTGGATAGAATTTTAGACGACATATTGTGAATAATTGACCTAGACATACAAGCTATACCTATAATACAACAAACAAACAAAAAAATCGTCAAAATAAGAAGTCGGATCGTCGTCAACAACACCAACAAAAGATTACATTTCCTACATTTTCTCATACGCACAAACTATCATCACATTGTCAAAAATAGAAATGGCACCATCTTCAAACATATAAAGTGACACCATTTAGGAGCAACACAGTAGAGAAACCACATTAAGATTCACAGTGGTAATAAAGTTTAAGACCAAGAAAAAAGTACAATTTAAAAAACTACAGCAACATTTTAAAATCACCATCCATTTGAAACAAACACATAATTATTGATAAAAAAAAATACTACCCAAAATACTGAAATGAAGCAACAAAATTCAAACACAATAAAAAAAAAGGAGAAGAAAGAACCAACCATGAAGGAGTGTAAAACAGAATTAAGGGCAATTCAAACTGCAAAACATGAACGATCCTCTCCAAAAGTGTGAACAAAGTTCTCTAAGTCTCAAGATGAAAGAAACCTTGAACACGGGAGCAAGTAAACGAAGGAAGGTTGAAGGGATTGAAGAAAAAGAAAAGGGTGCAAACGTTTCAGATAAAGAAAGCGAAAAAAGGAAGAAAGAAGAAAAATAAAGTATTCATAAGACACTATGGGAAAAAATGTCATTTCGCACCCCTAACTAATGGTGTGCATGGTTACTAAGGTAACCGAAAAAAGAACGTGCGTGACATTACGAAAAGATGTGACGTTTCAAAAACACATCCATTGCCCAACTTATTCCAAAAAGGCGATTTATCCAATGTGAAAGGGCAAATCCACTGATACTTGAGCCCGACCTCATAAAAGCTCGGATTCAACTAGGAGCACTGTTCATATCCTTACCCAAAAACATAAAGCTAGACTCAAAAATGGTGGCCTCTTTTACCCCTATCCGACCTCGTAGAGGTCGAGCACAACAATGGTAGCTAATCATTTGAATAATTAACTAACTCTTAAGATATCTCCCACTTTGCTAAAAGAGAGATATCATAAACTTCCTTAGAAATAGGAAATAGTAATCCACCCAATAAAAGTAAAACTACTCTAAAATATGATTCAACATTCTACTATAAATACACTGACACGCTCAGGTATATTCAGATATAATCTACTAAAAACTTGCTTAAATCCTTGCTAACTTAGGTATTAGAGTCCCCTGCAAGTACCATCTCCCACCTGCTTCCGAGAAACTCGAACGGCGACATCTCGGCATTATTAAAGGAAGTCGGAAGCTATCACAAAGGAAGCTTGGACCGCACGACTCGGCCTGATAGCAACTCGTTTCAGGTAACCCTCAGAACAGGTATTCACTCTAAAATTATTCTAAATATTGTGTAAAAATATTTTATATTAAAATTTCACAATTTTTATGTTGTTTTATCAAAGAATAATTTATGAAAATAGTTTTAACCTATCAAATGATATAAATGGCTCATATTATACATATATATCCGGTTGTTTTTCTCACTGAAAGAATGAATAAATATCTCAATAATTAGCCCTATATATTTTACATTGTAGTGGTTTCTTGTGGCTCATATAATATGTATGTAGTGAACCATTTGCAAACAGAATATAACGTTTTTTCTTTCTTATCTTCATTCCCATCTGCACACTACTTGCTTATATTCACAAATTAAAACAGAAAAGACATTTGCTATGCTTCTTTCTTCTTTTTATTTTGTCACTTATGTATTATCTTATGCATATACTAGGAACCTAATTCAACCCCACAATAAATAAAAGAGAATTCTTTTAATTTGAGCCATGTTTTATTCTCTACCACCCTTAGTTTTTTCTATATGTAAATATATTCTATTCCTGACAAGATTTCATGAAATTTATGTTGCTAATTAATTTGTTGGACACAAAATGTAATAATACAACTTTTTTTCCTGTCGTACATATTCTTAATACACATCTCTTTATACAAGAGCTTTTTTTAAAATTTGTATGAATTTTTTGTATAAATTTGTATGAATTTTTTATATAAATTTTTATTCTACTTTTTATATAAAACAAAATCAGCAGTACTTGTGCAATTGCATTAACGAGGTTAAATAAAATATATTATATAGTTAGAATATTGAACAATTAGGTCGATAATGAATTTTGTGTTCCATGTTTATTGTGAAATTTTTTTTAAGAGCGAAAAAAATATTTTATTTCATTAAAATATATAGAACTTGAAATTCAAAATATAAAATAAAAAATTCTCAAATTTCACAATATAAGAGTACAAAGAGTACATACTTTTTTTAGATGCAAAAAAAATTTAAGTAAGAATAAAATAGAAGATGACATTGAGAAGTAAAAATTGTAAGTAAAATAAGAATTTTCTGATTTTTACTAATGTGAGCTATTTTGTTAAAAAATATTTGTGAGTAGTATTTTTGTCAAAAATGTCTATAGTTTTTTTTTTTAATCTTTAGTTAAAATGCAAACTAAAATTAAAAAAATGCAATAAAATAAATTAAGTTGAGCAAACAAAATAACAATATCTAAACATATAAGAGATTTTTCAAAATTATATTTCCGTACACACTAACTCAAATCAAAACTATTCTCCCTAACCAAGTAAAATAAAGCCAAAACTCCAATTCACAAGTAAAAAATACAAATAAAACACCATATAAAATTATTATTAAACGCCTCAAAAAATAAAATTTTACACATTCAACTTTTTATATATATAATAAAATACTTAAACAAAAAGTAATTGATACTTATGTATATGAATAAATTCAAAAATATATATATAATAATTATATTTATATTTATAATTAAATTTAATAAATAATACTAATAAATATATATTAGAATATATGGGTCAAAAAAATCAAAATAAAAATTAAAAAAATAATAATTCAAAAAATAAAATAAAATAAATTATATTAATTTAAAAAATATTTAATGTCAAAAATTAAAAACACAAGCGCCATTTTCAACCCTTCAAATAAAAAATTAAAAAATTCATTATTTCTAATAATTTTCTCATCAACACCCCCAAATATACCTAGTCGCACCCACTGGTAACCCTAATTTTAACTCAGTAACTACCGTATCCATTTTCTACTCTTCAGTGCTCCAATTCTCAGCGCAAAATTCCTCATCCTCTCACACTCTCAAAGCGCTGAAACTCCACTACTCCCTCTTCTTCGCCATCGACGTCTCCAGACAACACCGTCGTGGAGGCGCAGCCCTTTCTACTTCTTCTCCCTTTCTCGTAGCGATTTTGTCTCCTTGTCGCCCTCCATGGCTCCACACACCACCTCTGTCTACAGCATCGATGAACTCCTCTCTCTTCTCCGCCGTCGATGAACTCCTCTCTCTTCTCAGCCTCTCACGTGGCGGCGCCACCCTTTCCTCTCGTTCTCCCTTCTTTGTAGCTCTTCTCTCTCCGTCCTCCTCCACAGCGCCATGCACCAGCATTTGCCGTCGTCCTCCCGCACCAACAACTGCCGTCGTCCTCCATCCACAACAGCAACACGCACCAGAATTTGAGCCTCAGTGTTAGGTTAGGTTGGTTATATTTCTTATTGTTGATTATTGTTCTTTTATTTCTTCACTAATGGCTTTTGCTATTTTTTTTGAAATTGCAGTGATGATTTAAAGTTTGATTTTTGTTTTATTTATTTATTTTGCTCTGTTTATTTTTTTTTCTGTTTACTAGGGTTTTTATTTTTTTTAATTTTATTTTGAATTTATGTTTCTATGATTCTGATTTTTGATGTTCTGTTTGTGAGTTTGTTGTTATGATTTTGATTTTTTTTTAATTTCTATTTTTATGATTCTATTTTCTTGATCATAAGATGTTTCTGCACGGGTAAGAAAATAACATGTCTATGTCCAAGGATCACAGTTATAATGTGTTATGTTTCATTACAGGAAAAAGATCACCCAATGCAGTGCAAGAAAAATGTTTTAATTTTGATAATACTAGGATTACAAGAGGAGCATGGAGGAATGAATCTAATTCTGATATCTGCAAGGTATTAGTTTTGCTTGACTTTGAAGTAGTGGCAAAAATTTGGAATTTCCTGTTTCATTACATATGTTTGATTTTTTCTAGGTAGAAATGTTCTTACATAAATCCATCTACTTGCTTGTCTCATGTTATTTGGAAACTATTGTTTGTGTTTTTTCTAGAAGAAGCTACACAAAGTTTGTCAACTATGTCCATATGTCATGAGAACATACAACTGAACTTGATCAGCTAGGTAACTTAGAAATCTGTTACTTCTTATTTATTTGGGGTTGGTCTTTCTTGTTGGTCTCATGATCTATAATTTCTGCTTTTATAGTTTCAATAGGCACTGTGTTTTGTCTTCAACCTTTACACATTGAAATTTTACTTTGCATGCTTTTCACATTAGAGGAGTTGGCCTTTACCTTTTCTTTTTGTCTTTAGAAAATAAATTTTATTACAAGAGAATTTGTGATTCTTAGTTCTTCTCATCTTTTGAACAACTTAACTTATTTGGCTCAATGTTACTGATGCAATAGTTTTGAATACTCTTACTATGGACACATACCACAGAAAAGATTAATTAGAGTAGTGACTTCCTTGATGAATATCTCCTAATGCAAAAAAAAAATTTGTGATGAAACTAAATCCAAATGAAATCCTATGGTGTCTACTTCATTTAGTTCAAATTTCAGAGACATGACTATTCTAGAAAATTAATTATGCACTTTAGAAGTTAACCAGTTCACCGGTTAACCCAATAAAAATCTCTTAAAATAGGATATGCATAACTTTTGTTTTGGAAATGAGAATGCTCTGAAACTTAAACCAAATAAAACTTGAGTTCGATATAAATGCATGAACATAAAGTTTGCACGAATCTGAGTCCGTCTATTATATTAATTATTAAATAGAAGACTAGTCGCCAAGAAAACGAATAAGGATATAAGTTGTCCCTATGAATGTTTAAAGTTAAAAGGAGATACGGAGGTATGCTTGGTAACATGGTGATGCGGAGGTATGCGTATTTATTTGGTGATGTGGAGGTATGACAAAAAGACAAAGAATGAAAAACTAGGAATTAAAGGATAATTGAATATTGTATGTTTGAACGGGCCTTTGTGCCGATTGCTAATGCAAAAGTGCCCGCCTGACTGATAGCCTAAGATTGCTAATGCGGGAATGTCCGCCTAACTGATAGCATAATGTATGTTGAATGGGCCTTGTACCAAATTGCTAATGCGAAAGTTCCCGCCTAACTGATAGCCTAAGGTTGCTAATGCGGAAATATTTGCCTAACTAATAGTACTGTTTCTTACTATGATGCACATTAAAATGTTATTATGATGAGGCCTAACTGACACGGGTAACCGTGATGTCAAGGTGTCTAACTGACACAGTAAAGGAACCATATTCGGGGTTCACTCCGAATAACGTCGGGTTACGGGTAGACAACCAACACATGAGCTCATGGCATGCGCTAGGAATAGGCATGCATCATAAATTGTTTGCACATTTGATTGTGATTGTTTACTGTTTATTCTTTCTGCTGTATGCTATCTGCTTCTTGTTAATTTTCTATTCTCTGTTTCTTGTTTGTATTTCTAAGATTATATAATTTAACTTTTTCCAAAGCTTAGAATAAGATAAAAAAAATTAGAAATAATGGTCATAGAAAATAGCATAGGAACGACATTGATCCCAAAGAAAGACACAAGAAAGAGTTATGTCAGAGCCCGCGATATGAAAGTAGTCGAGGAACTTGACAAGCAAGTTATAACGATAGAGCCAGAACTCTAGGTTTCACGAGAGAGATGCATTTTCACGATGTCGCCTTACTGGGAATCATATAGGTTCTCACCCCCTTCCTTTTCCTTTTTTCACCAGATGGAGGATTTCGATTAGACTGCTGCCATTAGAGTTCTATTCAGAGAGGTACCAAAGGAGCATGAGTTTTCGGACCCTACAGGAGATGCTCGAGACTAGTCCTGAGACGATGTCCACCGACTTATGCCTTGATTGTGGAAAGAATGTAAGATAGATGGTCTTTGTTCTTTAAGACATTGCTTTCCCTCACCTTTGTAGCATTTTGAGGGATAGGATTTGATCTTTTCTTTTCCTTTTTTAGTCTGGGTACCAGCTTAGGAGTTTTTTATATGAGCCAGCTATCTAAAAAGTGGTCAACTGTATATATATATATATATATATATATGAACTAACTTGAAGTGTATATATGTATGAAGATTTTCTGTAATCTTGTTGCTATTTGACTTTGTTGTTAGATTGGTATTTAATTTTATACTGTATATCTCTAAGGATATGTTTGGTTATTGATAACGGTTTACTAAGAAAAGCAAATGATAAAAATAAGCTAACATACACAATTTCATTAGTGTGAAATACTCATATGTAGTAACTATCGTCAAGTCTAGAGTCTTATAGGGCTGATGGGAAGTAACACCTGATGACTGGCAGTGATCTGGACCTGTCGAGAATCGGGTCGTTACACAAGCAGGTCCGAAAGTGGGTTGATATTAATCTGGATCTGCTGCCAAAGTCTATAACTCACGCAATAGTTACTTCTGGTTGTGTAAGTAACAGTTTAGTTGGGATCGGAGGAGCGGGAGAATTGACTTTGGCTTTGGCGCCAACTTGTTCGGAAAAGCACAAGTGTTTGGCTTGGATGTGTCTTAAGGAGGCTCTTCCTACTGCAGGTTTTCGCTTCGAAAGAGGGATGTCGTCATCGGATAGGTGCCCAAGATGCCTTTCTATCCAGGAATTGGTTTTACATTGTATTCGGAATTGTCCAAAAACTCAGCTTGTATGGCATAGGTTGGATATTTCTTGTCATCTTCTGGATTTGAAGAACTGGCTTCATGTATCATAGCAGAGAGCATTCGTTCAGGTTTTGTTTGGGACTTTAATTTGATGGATACGGTGAGTAAGGAATAATGACATCTTTAATTCTCATGAGACTTGGCCTCCGAAAAAAGTGATTTGTCTGGCATTAGCTTTAGAAAAGGAATTTAGGAGTATTTTTGAATTACAGCGTTTGTCCCTCCCCTCTATTCTAAGTGGTTCTAGGAATCTCCATCCATTAATACTTTTAAGATTAATTATGATGCTAGTTATCCTGGTTCTGGTGATAGTGTTGGTTTTGCTTGCGTTATTAGAGATTGTAATGGGAGTTGACAAAGGGGTGTTTGGGAATGATTGGGAGTAACAGTATTCTTTAAGGAGAATTGTTTGCTATTTGAAAAGGATATCTCTTAATCTGAGATGTGGGTCAACGAGATGTTATTTGTGAGACGGATTGTGTAAAAACGTTTAATCTTGTTACTAATCACTAAGATGGTTTTGAATTTATTCATCTATCGGTACTCAAAATAAGGAATATCATGCATTGAAATTGGCATATTGATTTTTGTTTGATTATAAGAGATGCAAACACGGTGGCAAAAATCATGGCAAAGATGACGATAAAGTTATAACTTCATCAAGTGGAACTTCCTTCTCTTTAGGATGAATTTAAAAATAGTCTTAAATGAAATTGTCCTTCTATTTAAACAGTTTTTTTTAATGTATTTAAATTACCAAAAAATATCACTCATACAGTATGTACGTGAAATTATACACTTTAAATCTTGTACTTCTTTTTCTTTTCTATTGTTGCTCATGCGTGCTCTGGTTTTTATTTCTTTTTTTTTCTAATTTTTTTTATATTTTTTCTTTTTCATCTTTTTCATTTTTTTTTATTTTGTGTCTTCCTATGTTTATATTTAAAAATAGAGAATTTCATTCACATACATTAGCTTTTAAATTGAATTATACAAAAATATAATACAAAAATCATAATACCGTTGATTTTATTGTCGGAAAAAATCCAAAGAAAAATGGCTGACTATTTGATGTATTCACAAAATTGTTACCTTCAAATTTTTTTCTAAGTTACTTCTCACAGTGCTATTTTAATGATTATTTATATTTAGATAATTAAAATATGATTACTGTAAGATTTTTTCACACAAAATTTGAAGATAATTAAGAAAAATATTTTTAAAAATTTTGCAAATTTTATATAAAACATATATTTCTAAATTTATTTTTAATTATTTTTTATTAAAACAATGAATAAATAAAAAAATATAATATTTATTTATTAGAGATATAAATAAAACTATCAACAATAGTGCTAAAAAAAAGTCAACAATAATCAATCTGTCAAATGTACAAAATGAAAAATCTATAATAAATGATGCCCTAAACAATCAAACCAATGTCCAATCGATCCAAATATAAGCACTACAATCGTAATATTTATGCCTAATTGTGTAACACCAATTAATTTAAGAATTTGGCTTAGGGAATCATTGGAGTATTTATACAATGTGTACAATGGGTTATTTATTTGGCTAATATAAATTAAAAAATGAACATTCAAGATAAAATACTACTAATTTCTCAAACACAATACACCCATATTATCCAAAATAACCATTCGGGTAACAATGATAATAAACATCTGATATCTTACTGAATTGAACATCCCTATACCTCTATTGTACACATTGTATAGATATTCTATTGGCTCCCTATACTTCCTCTTAATTTAATATTTAACAATTATATAACAATTAAACAATTTACCAATGAGTTATAACTCAAATGGTATAGTCTTTCCATACTCGTCTAAGAAATTGCGAGTTCGAGTCTCCCTATCTTCAGTGAAAAAATAAAAAACAATTTAACAATTTAACAATTTATTTATGTATTTAATACCTACCATTTTCTGGTGTTACAAAACTTCATAATCTCTCACTCTCATCAAAATATAAAAAGAATATAATGAATTCATCAAAGCTAGAGAGCTATTACATTTACATGCATAAGCATAAATTGACATAGTAAAATACAAACTATACATAACTTTTAATCATACAAGTAATAACAATAGTATTTGATAAAATAATTTTTAAAAAAAATTTAAGTAAATTATTATTGACATGAATATAATGATCAATTTGAATATTTATTAATATATAAAATTGTATTAATTTTTTAATTTTTGATAAGTATAAATTAATCTTAAAAAGTACAACAAAATACTCTTAACTTTTAAAAATTACAAAAATAAACATATATTTACTAAATACAAAAAGAATTTATTTTTTAAAAAAAAACAAACATCTTTAAAAAAAATAACTCCACTAAATTAATCCTTAATTATAGAAAAAAAATTATTAACATAATACATGTGAGTAAACCATAAGTACATGTATTAATATTTATTTTATTTTTATGTTTTGTAATAAGTCCTACGTCATTGTGTTGAATTTTTGTTAATATTTTTGTAAAATGTAAAGATACAAAAAAAAAAAAAAATTAAATATTCTTTCACTTCTAAGAAAGCTCATCTATCATGAACAGTAAATAAACTGGTAGTGGTAACTAACAATATAATTCATTTATTCAAACCCTCTATTCGTACACAGCACTTGAAAATCTATCAGGTCGTGATTAATAATTCACAAATTATACATTATACGTGACCGTTAGCTATTATTATCCTTAGTTATATTACTTTTTTATCTCAAACAATTGTCTATTTAGACTAAATAAAAAATAATTTATTTAAATGGACAATTATTTGAGACAAAAGAAGGTAAAAGCCATCACATATTACCACACTGAATTTCATATCAAGAATTCATAGAAGAAATTCTTGAATTTGTCCATTTCCTTAGGAGGAAGTGCCACTATAATATTAATCCCATTATCACTGCCGTCGCTGCCACCAACAGGAGGAAATAATAGTATAATGTCCTTTCTATGGTAAACCACGGGACAACAATACCTTGGCTTACCCCAAGGATACTCCACCTCTTCAAATCCTAATCTCCACCATGAAGACACCAAAACTTCTCCACTTGGAAATCCATTGTGCAACTCTCCCCAATCTATAATAGACCTCGCATACTCATCATTCATTCTCTTTGCACCCTCACTTACCATCTCCACCAACTTCGCAAACGACCCCTTCTCCAGTACCTCGCATTTCGCTGTTGCGTAAGCGGTTAGAACCGCGTTACCCGCGTAGGATTTTGGCAATGGAGGGCTCAGCCTTGACCGAATATCAACGGCATAGAGTATGGTGGACGACCTATTAGGATCCGGCGGCGAAAAGGATAGAGCTTTGCACCTCCAGACAAGCGCGGTAACAACGTTAAAGCCGGTGACGCGGGAATTTACATTACTATCCTTGGCTTTCTCCTTGAGGCAGTTGATGTTATCAGTGGTTAAATGGAAGACTTTGAAGTGGAGTTCCTCGGAGGAGGCTTCGAAGACGCCAGCTTCAGCGCTTGTGGGGAATTCTCCAAGGTCAAGCATCTCGGGATGTGGAAAGGTGACACGTGGTGGAGATCGTGCGGCAAGGAGGTGCCTGTCATGGGAGGGGATCACAGGCATTCGTTTGTTGGAAGCCAACGCGGCAAGGTTGTCTAAGAAAGTTTTGAAGCTGAGACCATCAAAGGTTGTGTGGCTTGTGGTGAAGCCAATTACGAAGCCCCCACACTTGCATGATGTTATCTGTATACACCATTATAAGGATCAATCAATCTCTGGACAGAAATTTTAATTTTAATATGGAGGGGTAAAATTTTAAATAATTTTTTATTTTATAAAAATAATTAACATATAGTTATTAGAATTAGTTTTTTAAAAGATTTATAAAAATATGTATATAATTGTAAATTTTTTTACAATTTTATTTTTAATATTATATAAAAAAATAAAATAATATTAATAATACATTATAAAATTATAAAATATTAATAAGTTATAGTTTGTTTAGTTAAAAATTATTACATATTAATTAAAATTAATTCTTTTAAAAATTTTAAAAAATTTGAAAATAAATTATTAATTATTAATTATTTAAAAGATACAATATTTTTATAGAATACAAAATATAAGATATCTTTATAAAATTTTTTCTTTTAACAACGTAAATTTAGAAGAAAAATGAGTATTTTTTACAAAAAAAAATATCTAAAGTACATAATGTGTTACCAAAATATAATTACGTAAGTCATTATTAATATAATAATATAAATATTAAATATATTAATATAAAAAATAAATGATTTTTTTAATAAATATAGAGATTATTATATAAAAATTAATTTGAAAGATACAAAAACTTGATGGTATGATATTAAATTAGTTAAATAAAAAATATTAATAAATTAAACAATTAAGATTTAAATCCATCACATAGTAAAAAATAATACATATAAAATTATTAAATTATATAATATTTTTTATTTTTTAAATACATATGTCGTATATAAATATAATTTATTAAAATTTGGGGGGTTGAGGCCACTACTCGCCCCTAGGTCCGTCTCTGGAGAGTACCAGTTACTATCTTTACACAGTTAGTAAAACAAAGAATTAATCATCAATTAACAATATATTTATATTTATAGTTATACTTATAGTTACATTTTATAAATAATATGCTCAAATTATATTTAAATTTGTAATTGAATTTCATACATGATAAAAGTATAAAAATATAAGTTAATAATTTAATTTTTTGTATTTATAAAATATTTGATTTACTACGAATGTTTTGATTATTTTGTTGAAACATATTTGATTGTTTTGAGAAGTTAATCATTTTATTAAAAGAATATGTTAAATAATTTATATAAATAATTGAATATATTTGTAGAGTATTTTTTGTCTTCATTTTTAATAATATCAATTTTAAAGTAAATAATACACACAAATTATGAAAAAATAATAATAATAAAATAAAATATGAATTAATACTAGTTTTGTTTAAAAAAATAAGTGTCTATAATTAAATATAGTGATTAATCTATTGTTAGTTGAAAAACGTCTCATAGATGAAATAACTAAACCAATATTTTAAAATTTTTATACTTAAAGACAAAATTATCAATTTGATATCTAGTTAAAGTAAAAAGATAAATCTCTTTCGCTGAATCTCAGTTTCTAACTAGTTACTAAATAAAGTAGTTAATTGTTATTGTGCTGAGCACTAACATTTATTTTCCTACTTCCACAGGGGAAGTACTAATATTAAATTAAAAACAAACTATAGAGTAAGAAGAGAGCTCAATATCATGATTCAGGAGTTCAATATCACTTTCAACCAACCTCCTCAAACTTTATTGTCAAGCTGATTTTTCGGCTACCTAACTTTTGATCAACATAAAATAATTACAGCTTCCCGATATAATGTTGTAATTAAAGGAGAGTTCAATATATGAGGCAATTCTTCCATTCATATTAAATGTGGTATTCCAAAACACTTATTTAACATTATTAATTATTTTATAGATTTTATTCAAAAAACATTCATTAAATTAAGGTGAAAAATAGAAGGTTATTATTAAAAAATTGAAAATGTTTGATAACAAAAAATATTACTCAAAAACAGTCAAGATTTTTCTTATTTAATTGTTATTAATTATTACAACAATTAATAAATATTAAATAAGACAAGTTTTGACTTTTTTTTTCTCTTTAATATTATCAAAAAAAAATATAGTATACACTCAATATAACCGAAATCTTTTTTATTCTTTAAATATGACATTACATAACATAAGAGTTTTCTTAAAGGTCCTTTCAATAAGAAAGGCCATATTATAAAAGTATATTAGGCCTAACAAACTGATTTTTTTATTTATTTTACATTATCATTAAAGATCATATAGAACAAATTTTACAATTCACTAAAAAATCTAATAATTAAATAGAGTTTTTAGTCATTTTAAAAGTGAAAATTTTTTGCATTTCTAGAAATCATTTTGGATCCCAGTGAAAATTATAAGCTGAAAAAATATTTAAAAGTATAAAATAAAAAGAAAACTTTTATTGGTCAAGTCAAGTGTATATTTACCGTTTTTATTAAGCAGAGTTCTTTGTTTGTTCAATTAAAATCTTTATTATCATCAAGTAGAAATCTAAATGTCTTCTATATTTGATTAAACTTTTAAATAGGTCAATTTAAATATTTAAAAAAATATATTTCAGTTAATAGGTTGAGATAGAGTCGAACTAACTTTATATTTAAAATGGTTCAAACCGTTAATATTAGAGAGACAAATAAAAATTCAAACAAATAATATTACACATCCAAATTTTTTATAAATCAAATCCAACAAAATTAAATAATAATATTAACTATAACTAATTTTTATTATGTTAAATTAACTTAGTTGAATTTTGTTAAAAAAAAAATTTAATATGTAATATTATTCTTTTAGTTAATTTTTTTTGTTATCAAAACATTTCAATTTTCTTATTTGATGCTTACAAGTTACAATAAATATGGTACCCTTTTTTACCTGCATTCTTACCTGCTCAAAACTAGTCATTAACACGTCCATATCTTTTTCCGCAAAAAGCATTTGTATTCAATATCATCAGCACTCTTGAGACATTTATCTTTTTTATAGAATTAAGTTGAAAAAATATTTTGGTTAGAAAAAAATAATTCATATGGTTTTAATATACACTAGTATATTATGATGATTTTGGCGTATTACTACTTCACTTATATATATATATATATATATATATATATATATATATATATATATATATATATAGTATCAATCATATCATGTCCAAATCAAAACACAAAAAAAAATATGGAGAAACTACTAATCAACGAAAAACGATATATATTATCATTGCCGATATTGTTTGATATGGAAATCTATCCATACATGCATTATTGCACAAAAATAAAGGAAATGATTTAAAAATGAATAAATGGTGGTTGTTAGTAGCTAGAGAAATTATTATTAGAGGATACATACGTTTTGTCGGTGTCATGCATGCATACATATATAGAAAGTGATACTACTGCTCGGATCATAGCCATTTGCATGTAAAAACTGAAAAGGGAAAAAATAATAATCATAATAAAATTATACTTCATTCCTTTAATGCCTGAATTGTGGACTGTAAAGCGAATTTGCTTTTTTGAAGAGACATGAAATGCATTTAATTCAGACTACTTTCATAATGTAGTCATAGCTCAAATAAAGAAAACAATAACTCATGAAGACTCACAACTACATCAAAGCCTACTAATTCTAGAGTTCTTTCTAAAATGGAAATCTTAGATAGAAAAAGGATATAGATGGGTGATTTTTTCTTGGAAAAAGGATTTAGCATTTAAAGAATAAATTAAAAAAGGAAATCTTTTAGTGTAGGAAGTAACGGTTTGAATTTTTCATAGACCTTAAATATATCAAGATCTTTTCGTAATCAAATTATTTTGGTAATCAAATTCAATTAAATTGGTTAATAATTTATTAGTACAATAGAAATAAAAATCAGTTGAATAAAAAAGAAAAAATATATAAGAAAAAAAATTGGTTGAACTTGATTAAAAATATAACTTGTTTATCAAATATTTCTATCATATATAAACCAACATAAAATTTGTGGTGCATGGAAATAGATACGATTTTGATGGAGCTACCGGTGGATGTGATATGGTGATGGAGGTGGCAGCTCCACTGGTATTGGCGGTGGTGGTGTGCCTCTGACGGCACGGCGATGGTGTCCAGGGAGGAGGAAGCAGTGATATCTTTTCTATTTTTTTTTTTTTTTTGGTATTTCTTTTCTATCTTTTCTATAAGTAGTTAGTTGATTTTTTTTATCATTCTGTTTTTTTTTTTTTTTACTTTAACATTTTTCGTTATTGGATTTTTTTAAATTTATTTTGGTTGTCAAAACTTTTTTTGGTAAAAGTTTTTTTTTTTTTTTTTAGGTTCAGGAGACTCTACTCTATACCATGGCTGTCTATTTACGTCTTTGTCCCAGTCAACAATCCGAGGCTTGGCTGGTTCTTTTAACCGAAATAAAATTTCGTTTTTGTGTTCAAGTTTTAAGAAATAATTTAACGAACAAATGTTACAAAAAGAGATAAAATAATAAAAGATACAAGACGATTTAATTGTAGTATAATTTGAAACATAATCTAAATTTTAGGAATAAAGTTAAAATGATTACAAATTTTCAACTTAAACATAATTTCAAACAATAGTAACAAACATAATTAACACAAAGAAGTAGAATTTAAATTTATTTCAAAAATTAAAATAAAATTGATACTAATTTAATATTAAAAATATTTTTAAATTTTTTTACAAAGATATTAAAAAAAACATATTTTACCTATATAATTTGGTATTTCACTTTGAATGGTTCTATTTAAATATATGAATTGATCATGTTACAATAAAAACACAACCTAACAATGTTTGAATTGGGGTCACAACAAAATCTAAAATAATTGGTGTAATAATTGTGTTAGCACAGAGTACAAACAATTTGAGGGTTATGATATCTATCTATATATTATGCTTAAAAACTGTTACTTATATCTATTGTTGTACATCTCGAATTGAATATAACATTTACAATCATGTATATTAAAATCCGTTGTTAAATTTAATTATTAGTATAAAATATATATTAAAATATAAAATATATATTAAAAATAATTTAAACGATATATATATATATATGTATTTATATATATATATATAATAATTAATTTTAATGTTAAAATAACATTTTTATTATTATCATTATATTTTTCAGCATTAAAAGCATGTATACGGAGAGAGAAGATAAGAAAGAATATAAAACAGTGAGTTTATTCCAACATTCAATAATATTAAGAAAGGAAATTTATGCAACATGAATTTATTATTACTATAATTTTACCTGGGCAACACATAGTGGAGAATCACCATGTTTCAGGAAATCCTTAGACTTATGAACAAATTGTGCAAATGCTGGGTTTGGAAAAGCCAAGTCTCCAATCTCATCCAATCTATAATCACAAGAAGCCACAACAAACCCAGCACCTTCCCCATTGCAAATTATCTCTAACCTTCCGGTCTCGGAGTTCATCTTCATTCTCCCTCCCAAGAACTCGTAAGCTACAAGGGCGTCCTCCAGGGCGTCCTTGAGCTTCTGCGCAACCTTGGACGACGGATAATCCTTGTTTGCCGCGAAAAAATGAACCGTTTCCACGTCGAAGTTTAGGACTTTGTCTATGTTTGATAAGAACAAAGACTTGTTATTGTTGTTGTTATTGTTATTGTTATGTGTTTCTTTGGAGGGAAAAATCATTGAAGCTTGGTGGATTGTTACTTTTAGGTCTTGGAGAAGTAGTGGTGGAGTTTCTTGGCAAGAGTTTCCCATGGCTTTTGAATAATTTGATTTTCTTGGTGACTATCTGCAAAATAATTATTGAATTTGAAAATGAAGTGATGATGGGGTTTTGTGTTTGTTATTACTGTGATATGTGAAGCTTGACATGCATTTATAGTGGGAGTAGTGAAATCCTTGAAGCATGCACTACTATTCTATTTCTTTCTTAGGCTTTGACGTATATTATTATTGTTTTTTGTTTTTTGTTTAGCGGTTAGCTTAATAAGGTATTCATGCGATGAATGGTTGGGATTATGACACGAACATTTTGAGAAGAGAAATCCGATTCATCAATCATATTTGTGGATGACATTAAAGCTGATCTTTAGGGGTGAAAGTTTTAGATGTTGCTGCACATAAGAGACGGCATTTTTTAGAGTTTGATTGTGATACAATATTACACAAAAGGTATATATTAATATATTATATAATAAGAATTTAATTTTAATGCATGACAGTATAAATATGTTACTTAATATCAATAAAAATAATTATTTTTTATATTAATTACGTAAATAATTATAAACAAATAAAAATAATATATAACTAAGTAAAACATTTTATATTATCGTTACATTAAAATTAAACTCTATATAATAATTCGATAATTGTATATCTAAAACTTTTAACTCATGGCATCTCTCTCTATGTGATACATAAGTCAAAAAACAAAATAATTGAATAATTAATTGCATAGAAAATTTTATTTATATTACTAACTAGCTAATACATATAAATTAAATTCATTATTTTATATTATTTAGTTAATATATTTATTAGTTTATAAATTATATGAGTTCTGTTAATTATTGTCTAAAGATACTAATTAAAAACTTTAAACTGAGAACATTTTATTAAAAATTAATATTTTAAGTTTTAGTTTTTAAGAATATTTTATTACAAAATTTAGAATATTATCCATATAATTACTCCCTAATAGAAACCTAAAATGCAAAAATGATAATAATTAAAAATGATAAAACTCTTCGAGGTGCAGAGATTTTTGCGAATATTTTTTTATTCGAGACACTTGTGAGAACTTGAGTAACTTGAGTGGAAATTTATCTTGCCTCATCATCTTCATAATTCTCAAATAATACGAATTTATTTAATTATTCTTAATATTTTAAATATTCTTATAGGTATTTTAGTAATCTCATCTATTATATATATATATATATTGTATTAAGATTTATTTTATTTTTTTATATTATATTATATTATTTTATTTTTTTAAACTTAGATGTTGAACTTCAATTAATTTATTATTTTAAAATTTTGTTATGGATCCGACCCACAGATCCTACACTCGGAACGGTTCTCGAACCCGGTTGCCAGGGTCTGACCCGCTTCGCCCTTCCAGAAGGTCCGGAACCAGCCCACTAGAGCTCCTAACCAACTTTCGAATTCAAACGTCTCCCTTATCTTAGCCAAATAAGATAAGATAAGATATTCACCATCACCTATAAATAGAGGACCCAGGTCCCTCCAGGTATTCATTCATTCCTCACACCTTATACCTCTCAGATCCATTCTGACTTGAGCGTCGGAGTGTCTTTGCAGGTACCTCCCCCCATTGCTCCAGTCAAGTGATCCGGCATCTGCCTCAACCCGCAAGTTCTCGATCCATCTCTCAACCCGTACCAGAGACATCTTGTACATTGGCGCCGTCTGTGGAGACTTTGCAACGTTGTGGCGGCATGGCGGATAACCCAGAAGAGCAATCATCAAACTCAGATTTCTTGCGTGTAACTGAGAGCAAAAAGGAATAATGTTTTCTTAACTTGCATCACCTTTGCAGGTTTATGCACCCTTTCGCCCTACTCCAACGGCGAAATCCCAAAGGAATAATGTTTCCTTAACTTGCATCACCTTTGCAGGGATAACACACCTTCGCCCTACTCCAACGGCGAAATTCCAAAGGAATAATGTTTCCTTAACTTGCATCACCTTTGCATGTTTATGCACCCTTTCGCCCTACTCCAACGGCGAAATCCCAAAGGAATAATGTTTCCTTAACTTACATCACCTTTGCAACGATAACACACCTTCGCCCTATTCCAACGGCGAAATCCCAAAGAAACAATGTTACTTGCAATTACCTTCTTAGTGATAACACTCTTTATGAACCCTCGCCCTACTCCAACGGTGAAATTCCAAATCCTCTGAGCCCAAAGTCTCGCCTCCCTTTAGTAGGACACCTCCACCTCTTGGACCCTCTCATTCACCACTCCTTCATCCGTCTCTCCAAGCGCCATGGCCCCATCTTCTCCCTCTACTTCGGCTCCATGCCCACCGAGGTTGCTTCTTCTTTTGAACTCTTCAAGCTCTTCCTCCAAACCCACAAGGTCACCTCTTTCAACACTAGGTTCCAAACCTCTGTCATCCGCCGCCTCACCTGTGACAACTCTGTCGCCATGATCCCCTTCGGGCCTTACTGAAAATTCATAAGAAAGCTCATCATGAACGACCTCCTTAAATGCTACCACCGTGGCCAAGCTCAGACCTCTCAGGAGCCAATAGATCAAGAAAGTTCTCAAGGTTCTTGCATAGATACGGGGGACAGCCAAATCGTGGCGGCATGACGGAGAACCTCGAGGAGCAATCCTCCACCCGACACCCCAACTCAAACCCACAAAGCCCAACTCCCGAACTCCAAGATAACACTCCTCCCACCCATGGGAGGATAATAAACGCGGCACATCGCCAACCAACCCCAACCCAGCAACAACCAAGAGAGGACAACCGTCCTTCCACTGAAGCCCGGCCACCCGATGGCCTGGGAGAGAAGGCGGTCCAGATAATCCAAGAGTTGTGCCTCAGGGTGCAAAACCTCAAAGGCCGAGTCACACCCAAAGAACGGTACCACCCGGAGCATACAAGCCAAGCGACCTCCAGGACCTAATCTCATCACGATACCAGGAACACCAGGCCCCCTGAGCAACAACACTGCAAACAGCATGATCGCAGCGTTTCCCTAGACCCGAAACACCGACGCGGAGAAGACGACCGACGGCACCATCGGGAGGCCAAACGAGCAGGAAACATGCACGTGATAATGGAAGCCATCCCGTTCATAGAAAAATCCTTGAGAGCCAAACTCCTGAAGGACTTCAACAAGCCCACTAACATGAAATAGGACGGGACCAACGATCCCCGGGAACACCTAACGGCCTTCGAGGCCAGGATGAACTTGGAAGGAGCCGCCGACATGATCCGGTGTAAAGCCTTCTCGATAACCTTAGCTGGCCCTGCGATCAAATGGTTCAACGCCCTCCCAAACGGGTCCATAGCCAGCTTCCACGATATCACCAGAAAGTTCATGGCCCAGTTCACTATCAAAATCACCAAAGCTAAACACCCCATTAGCTTGCTCGGAATTACCCAAAGACAAGACGAATCTACGAGAAAATACCTGACGGTCGACGGACTCACGGACTCAGTCGCGAGCCTCTGCCTGACCAATGGACTTATGAATGAGGACTTCTGAAAGTATCTCACCGCGAAGCCAGTCTAGACTATGCACGAGATTCAGAGCGTCGCTAAGGATTACATAAACGATGAGGAGGTGAGCTAAGTCGTGGCGGCCAATAAACGGCAGAACGGCGGTACGGCACCTCGCCAAATCACCCCACCAAGAGAAAACCAAAAGGAACATTCCAAACCGACAAATGCTCAAATTACACCCTCTTGTTAGCTCCCATCACCAAGATCTACCACCAAATAGCTGACCGAGGCATCCTTCCGAAGGCCCGACCACTTAAAGAAAGAATGGGCGGCAACAAGAATTTATATTGTGACTACCACCGAGGATACGGGCACAGAACACAGCACTGCATCGACTTAAAAGACGCTCTGGAGCAAGCCATACGAGACGGCAAGCTCTCCGAGTTTGCCAAGATCATCAGGGAGTCGAAGCTCACAGAAAGAGACAGATCACCAGAGAGGGAAGGACGCAACCCAATGATACAAAGACAAGCCCCTCCGGAAAGTCCGGAAACAGACCCGACCATAGTCGTCAACGTCATAACAAGCAAGGATAAGCCGGAAAAGTCGAAATCGGCACTAAAAAAGAACCTCAAGGTCCTGGCAGTCAGAAACCAAACCCCGACAATCATCACCAATAATGCGATAACATTCTCCCCCGAGGACTGCCAATATGGCACCTCGGCGAAAGATGCCCCCTTCGTTATCTCCGCAAAGATAGGAACTGAGCTGGTCAGAAGAATACTACTCGACACATGAGCAGATTCCAACATCCTCTTCAGGGGATCCTTCGACAAACTCGGGCTCCGAAACAAAAACCTACAAACCCACCATAATGGGGTAACTGGGCTCGGGAATAACTTCCTTCAACTGGACGGCACCATCACACTTCCCCTCACCATCGGAGCTGGAAACCAAAGAAAGACCATCCTCTCCGAATTTGTCATCCTCAAGAACTCCACCACCTACAAACATCATCCTCGGGAGAAAGACCATTAACAACCTCTCGGCGGTCATCTTCACCAAATTCTTACTCATGAAGTTCCAAGCCGATGACGGCACTATCGGCACAATACACAGAGACCAGAAAGTCGCGGTAGAGTGTGAGAACACCAGCTCGACCCTCCGCAAGAGATCCCGAGATGCGGTAGGCATCTTCCTCACCGACCTCGATGCACGCCAAGACCAAAGTCCGCACAGAACCGTGCGAGGAAACGACAAAGAGGCAGAGTGGGACCTTGCAGACAAGGTCAGGAGCATAGCACACCTACGGGAGCTAGCCCTAAAACAAAGAATAAGTCTAAGGTACAATGGCAGCACGGTACGATGAGACTTTGGACCAGGAGATCTCGTCTTACGACAAAACGATATCGGTCCACCCACTCCCAGAGAAGGGATGCTCACGCCCAACTGGGAGGGTCCCTACCAAATTAGGACGGTAATCGAAAAAAGAGCCTACATGCTCGAAAGACTAGACGGGACCAAGCTTCTAAGATCCTGAAATTTCACCAACTTACGGTGCTACTATATGTAGAAACATCCTTCCAAAGCAACAAGATTGAGGTCGTTTAAGACTATCTCTTTACCCTTTATATTTTGCCTTTTTAACTTGCATTTATTGCTTAAGTCGTTTAATCGTATATTTTCTTACTGGGCACTCTTTCCTACCCACATTGGGAGGTTTTAACGAGGCCCAAACCATAAATGGAATTCATTTTCTCAAAAGCATTGCCCCGTCCGACGGCACAAACCAAACGCGGCTACACGGGAATCGATTACCCCGAGGCCAACAAAACGGATATCCAAATAAGTAAACGGCTACACGGGAATCGATCACCCCGAGGCCAACAAAACAAATATCCAAATAAGCAAACGGCTACACGAGAATCGATTACCCCGAGGCCAACAAAACGGATATCCAAATAATAAAACGGATATCCAAATAAGTGAAAAGGCTACCCGGGAATCGATCACCCAGAAGCCAACAAACGGATATCCGAATAACAAAATGGATATCCAAACGGTTACACGAGAATCGATTACCCACGGATATCCAAATAAGTGAACGGCTACCCGGGAATCGATCACCCCAAAGCCAATAAAACAGATATCCAAATAATAGAACGGATATCCGAATAACAAAACGAATATCCAAATAAGTAAACGGCTACACGGGAATCGATTACCCGAGGCCAACAAAAACGAATATCCAAATAATAGAATGGATATCCGAATAACAAAACAGATATCCAAATAAGCAAACGGCTACACGGGAATCGATTACCCCGAGGCCAACAAAACGGATATCCAAATAATAAAACGGATATCCAAATAAGTGAAAAGGCTACCTGGGAATCGATCACCCAGAAGCCAACAAACGGATATCCGAATAACAAAACAGATATCCAAACAGCTACACGGGAATCGATTACCCACGGATATCCAAATAAGTGAACGGCTACCCGGGAATCGATCACCCCGAAGCCAATAAAACAGATATCCAAATAACAGAACAGATATCCGAATAACAAAATGGAAATCCAAATAAGCTAAATAAACAAAGTCTTGAAATCGGCCCACCAAAAGGCCTAAAATAAGTTCACAATAAACGGCCTAGAAAAGGCCACACAAAACAAGCATGAGCTGACGGTCTTCCAACTCGCGGAAAATCGGACTGACCAACATCCCGCCAATCAGTGCAGGATGACGTCACGCCTTTTCTAGGCTCCTCACAGTCTCCCGAACTATAGAGAATTGGACTCTCCAAACAACTTAGCATTGAGACCAAGTAAGCATGCTCTCATGCTCTAGGGGCAACTGTTCCAGACCCGATCTCCGGGTCCTTCCTCGGAACGGTCATCAAACCCGGCATGTGATGAGACGCACAAAAACGCGGTCCTCGCCTGACCATGAAACGGCTAGAAACTCCCCAAATTCTCGACCTTGATCGGAAAAATCAAACAACGATCTCCTTGTCAAACCACAACGGCGAGGAAAAGGTTCCTCCAGCGATGAGACCGAGCACCCTCTCTCTCTCACTCCGGGGGCAACTGTTACGGATCCGGCCCACGGATCCTACACCTGGAACGGTTCCCGAACCCGGTAACCAGGGTCTGACCCGCTTCGCCCTTCCAGAAGGCCCGGAACCAGCCCACTAGAGCTCCTAACCAACTTTCGAATTCAAACGTCTCCCTTATCTTAGCCAAATAAGATAAGATAAGATAATTCAAACGTTTCCCTTATCTTAGCCAAATAAGATAAGATAAGATATTCACCATCACCTATAAATAGAGGACCCAGGTCCCTCCAGGTATTCATTCATTCCTCACACCTTATACCTCTCAGATCCATTCTGACTTGAGCGTCGGAGTGTCTTTGCAGGTACCTCCCCCCATTGCTCCAGTCAAGTGATTCGGCATCTGCCTCAACCCGCAAGTTCTCGATCCATCTCTCAACCCGTACCAGAGACATCTTGTACAAATTTAAACAAGATGCATTTATATGTTATGTTGTTTAATGTATTATATGTATTTTTTCTTAAAAAAAATAATTAAAATTTTTTATAAGAATGTAGAGACATGGAAATAAGGATCCCTGTGAGAACTGTAAAAAAACGAAAAATGAAAAAATAGGGTTCAGCTCGCCAAAAACAAAAAGGGGAAATTTTGGAGTTGGAGGACGGGAAGCGGAGAGGCCTCCCCCGTCCCTACATCCCTAATAACAACTAATGGAACATTAAATATCCCAAAAAAAAAAAAAGAATAATATTCGTCTTAATAAGAAATAATTTATACAGCTGGCATGCCCATTCCTAAGACAAACTCTGCAGTCTTGGATAAGTTTGTTCAGCATTATTAAAAGGTAGAATGGGTGGTTGATATAAGTAAGTAGAGAGAAGAGTGCCCTGTGGACACAGGTTATCTTGTATGCATAATGAAGGCTAAACTTGTTGGTTAGAAACAAATTTTATTAAATTAAATTAAGCGTACATACTTATTAGAATGTGTATGTATTATAAGCCTACCATTTCCAATTTCTACGGTCACCGTTATCTCTTAAGTCTTTCAATTTCTTAAGTCTTATTAATAAGGAGTCCAAAGTTCATAATTAACTATATATACTAAGTCACCCTTTCTTTTATAGAAGGGGCCTACCATATTCTACCAACCTCTAATCCATTATTTATTGTTAATATTATATTACTGTGAAAGTCGTTATCCCTAATAATTGAAGCGCTAGTACTTGACTTTTACCACCCGTTCCTCTTGTAATTTCTTTTCCAGGATATTTTTTAATTTGGTAAATTAAAAATTAATTTGTTATAATTGAAATTTTATTTAAAAAATTATTATTGGTCAATAAATTACTGTACATATAAAATAAAATGGATATCAAATTCCGATATTTATTTAAATGAATTAATAAATTAATTATTAAATCAATTTAAAATTAATTAATTTTTTTAATTAACTTTTTAAAATGAATACCTTCACTTATTGTGAAAGGAATAAGATAAAAATTGAAAAAAGATTTAGTTTAGAGATAGCTCCCTCTTAAGTAAGCACTTTGACGATAGAGGGTATAAGCTAAGTTAAATACTTCTTTAAAAATAAAAGGTTACAAAAAATCATCAAAGATACACACAACGTTAAAAATTATAATTTTTAATTGTTGGTTTAATTTTTAACAAGCTCATTAAATAACATAACATTCTATGGCTTTTCTTTTTAAATAATATTGATTGGTGTTAAATTTTATTTTTTATTTAGATAGTTCGATATTAAATATTATTTGAAACCTCTATTTTTATATGATTCTTGTTATAAATACTTGCAAATAATATTTGATAGAATTTTGAAAATGATAAAATAATGAATAGATTAAGGAGTGCATATATTCAAAAAGAGGACCGGGGAAATATTATAATGATATACAAAATAAAAAAAATGATGACATAAAGCAAATAAATTTATTATATAAACAAGAGTACCTGTGAATAAATAAAAGAATAGCTATACTCAATTAAAATTTAATTTTGTTAAAATAACTTTATTTAAGATATGGCAATTTAGAAAATAAAAGATTACTTAATGTTATAAAAAAAAGTGTGAATAGACCAAAAATAGAGGTGCCAGTTACTTCAATTGATATATAACAATAATTATTAATGATGTAGGGCCTTGCCAATTTAACAAGATGTGTGTAGCGAATATAAAATTTTCAGAGTTAGATATATATTGAGGTGAAAGCATTCAAGGTGGTCTTGTAATATTCAGATGAGAGATTCGTTGTACTTGATATTCTATTACACTTCTCTTTGGTGGCACTCCACATTATTACACTTAATCCATTTGCCGGTTTAGAATCCTCTCTACTCATCTTCGGTTGGCCATCTACGGCTCATTACGGATTATCTGTGGAAATAATGTGTGTGCCTAATGACTACCAGACCCTTTAAAATGGACTAAATCCGTCATATCAACTCATTTATCAGTTTTTTTTTTTTTTTGGTGACTGACTCATTTATCAGTTTAGATTAATAAATTTTTGTCTTTAAAAATTAAATCTATTTAAATTTTGAATTAAATTGGCTAAATATGCTTAACTAAAAAAATAACAAGTTAGACAAATTAGTCTACAAACTAATCAAACGACCCATTTAATTTTTTTTTATTTTTTTAAAAAAATTGTTTTAATATTTTTCCTAATGCAGCCAAAGATCCAAATAACCAACTAAAAAAATTCTGTTTGTTTAAAATTTTAGTCTAAAAGTAGAATTTTTTTTGTCAAAATTTTTTGGTTTTTAGTCTAAACTAAATTTTTTTATTGAAAATATTTTTAAAAATAAAAAATAAAAGTTAGATTGGTTGGCCAGTATAATCTATCTAACTGATTATAAGCTACGATCTTAAAAAATGATATCCATGAATAAACAAAAATTAAACAAGTAAATTTGTATAACCAACAAATTTAGACAGACTGAACCTAAATGAACTGGATTAGTTCGTTTAACCGCTCTAATTACTATAACAAATATAACAAAATAGAAAATAAAAAAATACTTGCTATAAAGCTAACTACACTAGTCAATCTTTTACATCATATCAATCATCAAAATAATAAATCAGACCATTGTTATCTATCAAGATTCAACTATTTTGTGTGAAAATATCAAAATTATTTTTATAGGAATATCTGCTAGTCGTTGAGAGAAAGAGAGTTCTATAACGGATATATTTGGAGTTTGTTACGGGAGTTTGTTAGTGAGTGTGCATGACTTGCATGCCTTGTGAGAGTATAAAAGATATAATTCTACACACATTATGTAATATACTAATTGTTCTATAATCAATTACTATCACTATCACTCTCATTCCAATTTCTCTTTGTTCTCATTTGAGTCCATTACACCAACATAGTATCATCGAGCTAGGTCACTTATTCAGGAGATCTTTTTTTCTTTCTTTCATTCATTCTTCTTTTTCTCATGGCTCTTGTCACATTCTCAACCACAAAAGGTGCTCTTGTACCCTTACAAGATAAATTTACTGAAAAGAATTTCATCACATGGCAACAATTGGCTTAGTTTACAATTCATCGACAAAAGCTCCAAGATCACCTCCTTGCTGAAAAAGTCCCTGCACAATTTGATTCCTCTGAGGCACAAGCTGCGGGCACTATCTCCGCTACATATACCAAATGGCGTACTATTGATTACTCTCTAGTTTCTTGGTTTCGTTCTTCCATCGACGAGTCCTTCAAAAGTCGCATGGTGCATTGCCAATTCGCTCATGAAGTTTGGAGCAAGCTTCAAGAATATTTTGCTGCCTCAACACGCACAACAAGCAATACAAGACTCAACTACAGACTCTCAAGAAAAAACAGTCTTTCTGCCTCTGACAACATTGCCAAGATCAAAGATTTGGTAGACTCCCTTCGTGCCATTGGCTACATTCTCACTGATGAAGAACACATTGATGCTTTGTGTGCTGGCCTTTCTGAGGAATACATTTCATACATCATCCTGGTTATGTCTGGTAGCACGAATCCCCACACTTTCGTACTGTTATACCAGCAAGTGCACTGGATCGTCCAAGTAATACCTGAGCAAGTGAGGGTCGATCCCACGAGGATTGTTGGCTTGAAGCAAGCTATGGTTATCTTGTAGGTCTTAGTCAGGCAGATCACAAGGTTGTTGATTTGAAGTTGTAAGAGTAATGTATGACTTGAAAGGAATAAAGCAAAAGAGGTAGAAAATACTGATAGGAATAGGGTTAAGGATTGGATTTGCTTTGTCTTTCTGAATTAACTCTGGTACTACTGTCTTCTCTGCTTGTGAATGATCTTATTCTATGGCAGGCTGTATGTGATCAACGCCATGGGCCGTGGTCATTGATCTCCTCTACTACAGATTGAACGCCATTGGCCGTGGTCATCCAATCTGACGAAGGGTGAAGCGCATAGCAGTCCATTCTCTTGGCGATCCTACCCAAAATGCCACAAACAAGGTCAAATCTTCCGGATCAGAGGATGCTGCTTCTTAGGATTCTAGCCTATACCACGGAGACCCTAATCTCCCCGGAAATCGGCTGAACTGGTGTCTCGAGAAGTCCCCAACGAAGTCGTGGATTAGCCGTCTGAGAGATGTATAAACATAGCTGTTGGCTCGTGCTTTCCAATCACGTATTCACACGAGCCCAAGTAGACGTGGGTGGTTGTCAGGCACGTTCGTCTTAATGTGATGAATAGAGCTGATTGTCTGATCATCCTATTCACCATGATAAAGATCAATTATAGATCTTAGAAATAAATCAATCACAGATTGGAGAAGAAACAGTAATACTTTTATTAATTCATAGGGCTAAGCAGGGCTCCTCTCCTCAACCTAGGAGGTTTAGAAACTCATACTGAAAGTAAAATACAAAGTAAAACTCGAAAATAATGTGTAAAGTCTAGATGATGTTCAAAGGTGCGAATAACATAAATAAAATCCTTTAAATACTAAACAAATTATTAGTAAGGGTAAAATAGTCTATTTGGTGTTAAAATCCACTTCTAGGCCCACTTGGTGAGTGTTTGGGCTGAGCTTTGATGAGATCCACGTGCTTTTAGGTCTCTGAGCGTGGAACACCAGCTAGGGGGTCCTCTTTGGGCGTTTGGACGCTGGTCTCTGCTCTTTGGGCCCTGGACGCCTGGAAGGGGCAGGAAGCTGGCGTTGAACGCCAATTTTGGGCCTTCTAATCCGAAGCAAAGTATAGACTATTATATATTTCTGGAAAGTTCTGAAAGTCAGCTTTCCATATCCATTGAGATCGCTCCATTTGGATTTCTGTAGCTTCAGAAAAGCTCTTCCGAATGTAAGGAGGTCAGATCCGAATAGCATCTGTAGTGCTTTCTCTATCTCTGAATCAGACTTCTGCTCCAACTCCTCAATTTCAGCAAAAAAATTACCTAAAATTTTACAAAAAGACAAAAACTCATAGTAAAATCCAAAAATATGAATTTAACACTAAAACCTATAAAAACTTAATAAAAACTAAACAAAACATACTAAAAACTATATGAAAATGATGCCAAAAAGCGTATAAAATATCCGCTCATCAACATCCAAATCCGATGCCTTCATCGTAGGGGAGGCTGAAGCTTCTCTAATTACTCATGAGTGTCTTCTTGAAAAATACAAGAACCTACATTCTGGAGATGTGATGAGCGGATAATTTATACGCTTTTTGACATTGTTTTTAGTATGTTTTTAGTAGGATCTAGTTACTTTTAGGGATGTTTTTAATAGATTTTGTGTTAAATTCACATTTCTGGACTTTACTATGAGTTTGTGTGTTTTTCTGTGATTTCAGGTATTTTCTGGCTGAAATTGAGGGACTTGAGCAGAAATCAGATTCAGAGGTTGAAAAAGGACTGCTGATGCTGTTGGATTCTGACCTCCCTGCACTCAAAGTGGATTTTCTGGAGCTACAGAACTCGAAATGGCGCGCTTCCAATTGCGTTGGAAAGTAGACATCCAGGGCTTTCCAGCAATATATAATAGTCCATACTTTGGCCAAGAATAGACGACATAAACTGGCGTTCAACGCCAGCCTTCTGCCCAAATCTGGCGTCCAGCGCCAGAAAAGGATCCAAAACCAGAGTTGAACGCCCAAACTGGCACAGAAACTGGCGTTCAACTCCACAAATGGCCTCTGCACGTGCTACACTTAAGCTCAGCCCAAACACACACCAAGTGGGTCCCGGAAGTGGATTTATGCATCAATTATTAAGCCATGCCTAACCCTTTGATTGGAGCTTTAGAGCATAAGATTCCTGGAATTCATATTGAAAATTTTGGAATCCTTAGTTTTCTTTTTTCAAAACTATTTTCGAAAAAAAAAAATAAAAATAAAAAAAATTTGAAAATCATAAAAATCAAAAATATTTTTTGTTCTTGTTTGAGTCTTGAGTCACATTATAAGTTTGGTGTCAATTGCATATGCATCTTGCATTTTTTCGAAAATATCATGCATTCATAGTGTTCTTCATGATCTTCAAGTTGTTCTTGGTAAGTCTTCTTGTTTGATCTTGATGATTTTTTGTTTTGTGTCTTTTCATGTTTATCATATGCATTCTTGAATTCTTAGTGTCTAAGCATTAAAGAATTCTAAGTTTGGTGTCTTGCATGTTTTCTTTGCATTAAAAATTTTTCAAAAATATGTTCTTGATGTTCATCATGATCTTCATAGTGTTCTTGGTGTTCATCTTGACATTCATAGCATTCTGGCATGAATCACATGTTTTGATCTAAAAATTTCATGCATTGCATAATTTTCATGTTTTTCATAAAAATTTCAAAAATCAAAAAAATATCTTTCCCTTTTTCTCTCATCAAATTCGAAAATTTGAGTTGACTTTTTCAAAAATTTTTAAAATCAAGGTGTTTCTTATGAGTCAAATCAAATTTTCAATTTGAAAATCTTATCTTTTTCAAAATCTTTTTCAAAAATCAAATCTTTTTCAAAATTCTTAGTTATTTTCGAAAATTCCAAAAATATTTTTCAAAAATCTTTTTCTTATTTTATATCATAATTTTCGAAAATAACAATAACAATTAATGTTTTGATTCAAAAATTTCAAGTTTGTTACTTACTTGTTAAGAAAGATTCAAACTTTAAGTTCTAGAATCATATCTTGTGATTTCTTGTGAATCAAGTCATTAATTGTGATTTTAAAAATCAAATCTTTTTCAAAAACTAATTTCTATCATATCTTTTAAAAAAATATCTTCTTATCTTATCTTTTTCAAAATTTGATTTCAAAATATCTTCTCTAACTTCCTAACTTCCTATCTTTTCAAAATTTGTTTCAACTAACTAACTAACTTTTTGTTTGTTTCTTATCTTTTTCAAAACCACCTAACTAACTCTCTCTCTCTAATTTTCGAAAATATCTCCCCCTTTTTCAAAAATCTCTTTTTAATTAACTAATTATTTTTATTTTTATTTTTGATTTCAAAAATTTTCGAAAATTACTAACATTTTTCAAAAACCATTTTCGAAAATCACTAACTCTTTTTCAAAATAATTTTCGAAAATTTCCCTCCCACATCTTATTCTATTTATTTATTCATCTACTAACATCTCTTCCTCACATCATCACCAAATTCGAACCCCCTCTTCTATCTGTGTTCGAATTTCTTCCTCTTTTCTTCTACTCACATAAGGGAACCTCTATACTGTGGTAAAGAGAATCTCTATTATTATTATTTTTTTGTGCCTTCTTCTTTGTCATATGAGCAGGAGCAAGAATAATAATATTCTTTTGGAAGCAGATCCAGAACCTGAAAGGACTCTGAAGAGAAAATTAAGAGAAGCTAAAATACAACAATCCAGAGATAACCTTTCAGAAATTTTCGAACAGGAAGAGGAGATGGCAGCCGAAAATAATAATAATGTAAGGAAGATGCTTGGTGACTTTACTGCACCTAATTCCAATTTACATGGAAGAAGCATCTCCATTCCTGCCATTGGAGCAAACAACTTTGAGCTGAAACCTCAATTAGTTTCTCTGATGCAGCAGAACTGCAAGTTTCATGGACTTCCATCTGAAGATCCTTTTCAGTTCTTAACTGAATTCTTGCAGATATGTGATACTGTTAAGACTAATGGAGTAGATCCTGAAGTCTACAGGCTCATGCTTTTCCCTTTTGCTGTAAGAGACAGAGCTAGATTATGGTTGGATTCTCAACCCAAAGACAGCCTGAACTCTTGGGATAAGCTGGTCACGGCTTTCTTAGCCAAGTACTTTCCTCCTCAAAAGCTGAGCAAGCTTAGAGCTGATGTTCAATCCTTCAGACAGAAAGAATGTGAATCACTCTATGAAGCTTGGGAAAGATACAAACAGTTGACCAAAAAGTGTCCTTCTGACATGCTTTCAGAATGGACCATCCTGGATATATTCTATGATGGTCTGTTTGAGTTATCTAAGATGTCATTGGATACCTCTGCAAGTGGATCCATTCACCTAAAGAAAACGCCTGCAGAAGCTCAAGAACTCATTGACATGGTTGCTAATAACCAGTTCATGTACACTTCTGAAAGGAATCCTGTAAGCAATGGGACGCCTATGAAGAAGGGAGTTCTTGAAGTTGATACTCTGAATGCCATATTGGCTCAGAACAAAATATTGACTCAGCAAGTCAATATGATTTCTCAGAGTCTGCATGGAATGCAAGCTGCATCCAACAGTACTCAAGAGGCATCTTCTGAAGAGGAAGCCTATGATCCTGAGAACCCTGCAATAGCAGAGGTAAAATATTTAGGTGAACCTTATGGAAACACCTATAACTCAACATGGAGAAATCATCCAAATTTCTCATGGAAGGATCAAAAGCGCCAACAAGGCTTTAATAATGGTGGAAGAAACAGGTTTAGCAATAGCAAGCCTTTTCCATCATCAACTCAGCAACAGACAGAGAACTCTGAACAAAATGCTTCTAATTTAGCAAATCTAGTCTCTGATCTATCTAAGGCCACTGTAAGTTTCATGAATGAAACAAGGTCTTCCATTAGAAATCTGGAAGCACAAGTGGGCCAGCTGAGTAAAAGGATCACTAAAATCCCTCCTAGTACTCTCCCAAGCAATACAGAAGAGAACCCAAAAGGAGAGTGCAAGGCCATTGACATAAGTGCCATGGCCGAACCTGTGAGGAGAGGAGAGGACGTGAATTCCAAGGAGGAAGACCTCCTGGGACGTCCAGTGACCAATAAGGAGCTTCCCTCTGAGGAACTAAAGGACTCTGAGGCTCATCTAGAGACCATAGAGATTCCATTGAACCTCCTTATACCCTTCATGAGCTCTGATGAGTATTCCTCTTCTGAAGAGAACGAGGATGTTACTGAAGAGCAAACTGCCAAGTTTCTTGGTGCAATCATGAAGCTGAATGCCAAATTATTTGGCATTGATGCTTGGGAAGTTGAACCTCCCTTGTTCATCAATGAACTAAGTGATCTGGATCAACTGACATTACCTCAGAAGAGACAGGATCCTGGAAAGTTCATAATACCTTGTACCATAGGCACCATGATCTTTAAGGCTCTGTGTGACCTTGGTTCAGGAATAAACCTCATGCCCCTCTCTGTAATAGAGAAACTGGGAATCTATGGGGTGCAAGCTGCTAAAATCTCATTAGAGATGGCAGACAGCTCTAGAAAATAGGCTTATGGACAAGTAGAGGACGTGTTAGTAAAGGTTGAAGGCCTTTACATCCCTGCTGATTTCATAGTCCTGGATACTGGAAAGGAAGAGGATGAATCCATCATCCTAGGAAGACCTTTCCTGGCCACAGCAAGAGCTGTGATTGATGTTGACAGAGGTGAAATATTCCTTCAATGGAATGAGAACTCCCTTGTGTTTAAAACTCAAGGATCTCCCTCTGCAACTATGGAGAGGAAGCAGAAAAAGCTTCTCTCCAAGCAGAGTCAACCAGAGCCCCCACAGTCAAACTCTAAGTTTGGTGTTGGGAGGCCACAACCAAACTCTAAGTTTGGTGTTGAACTCCCATATCCAAACTCTAAGTTTGGTGTTGGAGAGTCTCAACAAAGCTCTGCACATCTGTGAGGCTCCAAGAGAGCCCACTGTCAAGCTATTGACATTAAAGAAGCGCTTGTTGGGAGGCAACACAATGTTTATCTAATTCTTATTTTTATTATTTTTCATGTTTTCTTAGGTTCATGATCATGTGGAGTCACAAAATAAATATAAAAATTGAAAACGGAATCAAAAACAGCAGAAGAAAAATCACACCCTGGAGGAGCATCTGCCTGGCGTTCAAACACCAGAACAGAGCATAGTTCTGGCGCTGAACGCCCAGAATGGGAGCATCCTGGCGCTGAACGCCCAGAACAAGCATGGTTCTGGCGTTCAACGCCAGAAATGGCAGCAAATGGGCGTTGAACGCCCAAAATGGGCACCAACCTGCGCTGAACGCCCAGAGTTGTGTGCAAGGGCATTTTGCATGCCTAAATTGGTGCAGGGATGTAAATGCCTTGACACCTCAAGATCTGTGGACCTCACAGGATCACCTCAGGATCTGTGGACCCCACAGGATCCCCACCTACCTCATCATCTCTCTTCCCATTCATGATCATCCCTTCTGTTTTCCATTTACCACACACATCCATCCATCTCCTCTATATCTTCTTCTTCTTCTTCTATTCTTTCTTCTTTTGCTCGAGGGCGAGCAACATTCTAAGTTTGGTGTGGTAAAAGCATAGCTTTTTTTTGTTTTTTCCATAACCATTGATGGCACCTAAGGCCAGAGAAACCTCTGGAAAGAGGAAAGGGAAGACAAAAGCTTCCATCAAGAGTCTATAGCTCAGTGGTAGAACATTTGACTGCAAATCAAGAGATCCCTGAGACACCTCAGGGGATACATTTTCTTCCACACAATTATTGGAAGCAACTAAGGGTGGAACATCAAGAGCACTCCATCATCCTTCATGAAATCAAAGAAGATCTAAAAGCAATGAAGGAGGAGCAGCAAAGACAAGGAAGAGACATAGAAGAGCTCAAGGACATCACTAAGGTGGATTCATTCCTTGTTCTTACTTTCTCTGTTTTTCGTTTTCTATGTTATGTGCTTATCTATGTTTGTGTCTTCATTACATGATCATTAGTAGTAGTAACTATGTCTTAAAGTTATGAATGTCCTATGAATCCATCACCTCTCTTAAATAAAAACTATTTTAATTCAAAAGAACAAGAAGTACATGAGTTTCGAATTTATCCTTGAACTTAGCTTAATTATATTGATGTGGTGACAATGCTTCTTGTTTTCTGAATGTATGCTTGAACAGTGCATATGTCTTTTGAAGTTGTTGTTTAAGAATGTTAAATATGTTGGCTCTTGAAAGAATGATGACTAGGAGACATGTTATTTGATAATCTGAAAAATCATAAAAATGATTCTTGAAGCAAGAAAAAGCAGCAAAGAACAAAGCTTGCAGAAAAAAAAAATAGGCGAAAAAAAAAATATAGAAAGAAAAAGAAAAAGCAAGCAGAAAAAGCCAATAACCCTTAAAACCAAAAGGCAAGGGCAAATAAAAAAGGATCCCAAGGCTTTGAGCATCAGTGGATAGGAGGGCCTAAAGGAATAAAATCCTGGCCTAAGCGGCTAAACCAAGTTGTCCCTAACCATGTGCTTGTGGCGTGTAGGTGTCAAGTGAAAACTTGAGACTGAGCGGTTAAAGTCAAGGTCCAAAGCAAAAAAAGAGTGTGCTTAAGAACCCTGGACACCACTAATTGGGGACTTTAGCAAAGCTGAGTCACAATCTGAAAAGGTTCACCCAATTATGTGTCTGTGGCATTTATGTATCCGGTGGTAATACTGGAAAACAAAGTGCTTAGGGCCACGACCAAGACTCATAAAATAGCTGTGTTCAAGAATCATCATACTGAACTAGGAGAATCAATAACACTATCTGGACTCTGAGTTCCTATAGATGCCAATCATTCTGAACCTCAATGGATAAAGTGAGATGCCAAAACTATTCAAGAGGCAAAAAGCTATAAGTCCCGCTCATATGATTGAAGCTCTGTTTCATTGATAGTTTGGAATTTATAGTATATTCTATTCTTTTTATCCTATTTTGATTTTCAGTTGCTTGGGGACAAGCAACAATTTAAGTTTGGTGTTGTGATGAGCGGATAATTTATACGCTTTTTGACATTGTTTTTAGTATGTTTTTAGTAGGATCTAGTTACTTTTAGGGATGTTTTTAATAGATTTTGTGTTAAATTCATATTTCTGGACTTTACTATGAGTTTGTGTGTTTTTCTGTGATTTCAGGTATTTTCTGGCTGAAATTGAGGGACTTGAGCAGAAATCAGATTCAGAGGTTGAAAAAGGACTGCTGATGCTGTTGGATTCTGACCTCCCTGCACTCAAAGTGGATTTTCTGGAGCTATAGAACTCGAAATGGCGCGCTTCCAATTGCGTTGGAAAGTAGACATCCAGGGCTTTCCAGAAATATATAATAGTCCATACTTTGGCCAAGAATAGATGACGTAAACTGGCGTTCAACGCCAGCCTTCTGCCCAAATCTGGCGTCCAGCGCCAGAAAAGGATCCAAAACCAGAGTTGAACGCCCAAACTGGCACAGAAACTGGCGTTCAACTCCACAAATGGCCTCTGCACGTGCTACACTTAAGCTCAGCCCAAACACACACCAAGTGGGTCCCGGAAGTGGATTTATGCATCAATTACTTACTCATGTAAACCCTAGTGACTAGTTTATTATAAATAGGACCTTTTACTATTGTATTAGGCATCTTTGGATTACCTTATGATCCTTTGATCACGTTTTAGGGGGCTGGCCATCTCGGCCATGCCTGGACCTTCACTTATGTATTTTCATATGATAGAGTTTCTACACTCCATAGATTAAGGTGTGGAGCTCTGCTGTTCCTCAAAGATTAATGCAAAGTACTTTTGTTTTCTATTCAATTCTTCTTATTTCGCTTCTAAGATATCCATTCGCACCCAAGAACGTGATGAAGGTGATGATTATGTGTGACGCTCATCATCCTTCTCCCTTATGAACGCGTGCCTGACAAACACTTCTGTTCTACATGAAATAAGCTAGAATGAATATCTCTTAGATCTCCTAACCGGAATCTTCGTGGCGTAAGCTAGAATGATGGCGGCATTCAAGAGAATCCGGAAAGTCTAAACCTTGTCTGTGGTATTCTGAGTAGGATTCAATGATTGAATGACTGTGACGAGCTTCAAACTCGCGATTGTTGGGCGTTAGTGACAGACGCAAAAGAAGGGTGAATCCTATTCCAGCATGATCGGGAACCGACAGATGAATAGCCGTGCCGTGACAGGGTACGTGAGCATATTATTCACTGAGAGGAGGGATTGTAGCCACTGACAACGGTGATGCCCTTGCATAAAGCCAGCCATGGAAAGGAGTAAGACTGACTGGATGAAGATAGCAGGAAAGCAGAGGTTCAGAGGAACGAAAGCATCTCCATTCGCTTATCTGAAATTCCTATCAATGAATTACATAAGTGTCTCTATCCCTATTTTATTAATTAATATTCGAAAACACCATTATCACTTTATATCTGCCTGACTGAGATTTACAAGGTGACCATAGCTTGCTTCATACCAACAATCTCCGTGGGATTCGACCCTTACTCACGTAAGGTATTACTTGGACGACCCAGTGCACTTGCTGGTTAGTTGTATCGAAGTTGTGACTATTATGAATTAAGATCAGAGCACCAAGCTTTGGAGCCATTACCAGGATTTGTTCGAGCATGGAGATCACAATTTCGTGCACCAAGATGCTCAAGCAAACCTTGTTCAATCTATATCTCCCCACTCACCCCTCATCACTCAATACTGACCCGATGACCACACGGTCAAAAACAGGTACCTTACCACAAAAACATTGTCACAATACCTTTTTAGACCTTACACAAGAGATCCCAAAGAATATAAAACAAGCCTTGTCAAGTCCTCATTGGGCTAGAGCCATGCAGAATGAGTATGATGCGTTGGTAAAAAATAATACCTGGACACTTGTGGAACCACCACCATAAGCAACTATTATCGGCTATAAGTGGGTATTTACCATTAAGCGGGCCCCTGATAAGTCCATCATCAAATATAAAGCACGATTAGTGGCAAAGGGCTTCCATCAAACTGAAGGCGTGGATTATGATCAAATTTTTAGCCCCCTAATCAAACCCTCTACAATACGGGTGGTTTTAAGCATTGCTCTTTCAAAAGGATGGTTACTTCAGCAGTATGATTTCAACAATGCATTTTCAATGAAGAATTACACGAGCTTGTATTTATGAATCAACCTCCAGGTTTTACTAACACTAATCCCAACTCTGTTTGCAGGCTTCACAAGGCATTATATGGCCTCAAACAAGCGCCACGCGCTTGCTTCTTTACCCTGAGCTCTACCCTTTTCAAATATAGTTTTACTAACACTAGATTAGATGTTTCTCTCTTTACCCGCTTTACTCCTACATCAAGAATTTATATATTAGTTTACATGGACGATATTATTATTACAGGATCTAATGATGATGAGATTGCAGATTTGGTGCAACAACTAAACTTTATATTTTTCCTCAAAGACCTTGGCCCTTTACACTACTTTTTGGGGTTGGAAGTCACGTATCCCTCTAAAGACACTCTTCATATGTCACAGGCCAAATATATAACTGATCTCTTGCAAAGAGCAGGGCTAGACAAAGCTAAATCTATCCCTACACCTATGCTCAGTTTTAAAAAGTTGACTTCTAAAGGGGATGACCTCTTTGAGAAGTCCACTCTTTACCGTTCTATAGTAGGGGGTCTCCAATACGCCACTCTCACACATCCAGAGATAGCTTTCTCTGTGAACCGTGTTAGCCAGTTTATGCAAAAACCTCTCCAAAGTTTTGGATTGCCACAAAGCGCATACTAAGATATCTCTATGGGTGTGCCACTCATGGCCTATTATTTACACCAAATACTGATTTTCCTATACTGGCTTTTTCAGATAGCGATTGGGCGAATGACCTTGACGATCGGCGCTCCACCAGTGGATTTTGTGTCTATGTTGGTTCGAATTTGGTGTCATGGTCAAGCCAAAAATAACCCACCGTGAGTCGGTCATCCACTGAGGCGGAGTTTCAGTCGCTCGCAGACACCAACTCAGAAATAATATGGCTGCAAAAGTTACTCCATGAACTTCGTGTCACTTCTGTAGTGCCTCCTACCATATTTTGCAATAATTTAGGGGCTGTTATGCTGACGGCGAATCCGGTTCTTCACAATCGGTCGAAGCACTTCAAGGTTGATCTTCATCTAGTTCGGGATAGAGTCACGAGTAAGCAGTTATATGTGGTTCATATCCCAACTTCGTCTCAGGTAGCAGACTCCTGACGAAGCCCCTGTCCTTAATTAGCTTTGAACGCTTTCGAGACAAACTGCGTTTGTCTTCAAGAACCCACTTAGTTTGCGGGAGGCTATAGGAATATCTACTAGTCGTTGAGAGAAAGAGAATTCTGTAACGGATATATTTGGAGTTTGTTATGGGAGTTTGTTAGTAAGTGTGCATGACTTGCATGCCTTGTGAGAGTATAAAAGATATAGCTCTGCACACATCATATAATATACTAATTGTTCTATAATCAATTACTATCACTCTCATTACAGTTTCTCTTTGTTCTCATTTGAGTCCATTACACCAGCAATTTTTTGTTATAAAATAAATTTAAAAAAAATAGAAGGTTGTGTAACTACAATTGAGTTTTTCGAATTAAATTCAATCCAAATGGTTTCATAAAAAGACATCAAGCCAAACTAGTGGTGAAAGACTGTTGACACTTTCAACCTTATTGTCAAGATGACCACTTTATGGGTTAGTTAAAAATTGCAATAGTTAAAAAATGGCATTTAAATTAATTGGATGTCAACATAACTTTATACATGGAAATTTAGATAAAAAGATACATATGAAACTGCTTCCAAGTCAAGAAAATTAATAATCTAATGGTTTGTAGACTACAAAAGTCATTTTATGATATGAAGTTAGTGGTATTTGACATTTACTCACACACTTTTTAAAGCTAACTGCTAACAATGTGTTGATGATCACTCTCTCTTTGTCAAATAGATACAATATGGATTTACTTCTATTTATTATCTTAATGATTTGATTCTCACAAGGTACATCATTGTATGAAATCGATTTCATCAAGAGTATTCTACATCACAATTTCCAGATCTCAATGATCTTGACAATTTTAAATACTTTCTAAGAATGGAAGTGGCCAAATCAAACTCTAGAATCTATATATACTAGAGAAAATACACCACTGATCTCTTGAAGGATTTTGATTACTTGGATTACAAGTCATTGTCAACTCTAATGGACTACACTACCAAACTCTATAGAGAATCTAGAACTCCCTTGATAGATAGAAATCTCTATAGGAGATAAGTTAGTCAACTACTTTATTTGACTAGAACAAGACCTCTCCTATGCCATGGGATGATTAAATCAACTTCTAGGTTGTCCAAAATTTTCATCTTCAAATAGTATTCAGAGTTCTTCGCTACTTAAAAGAAAAATCAGCTCAAGGCCACTTCTTTGACTCCAACTTTGATCTATATATACTCAACATTGCATGATGATGCCAATCGAGTTACTTGTACACATACTTGAAGATCTATATTTGGTTATTATTTTAAGAGAACTAATTACCATTTTTTGTGATAACTAGTTTGCAAATTTGTCATTCACATCCAGTGTTTCACAAGACAACAAAACATGCCAAAGTATATTGCTATATTGTGAGAGAAAAACTACCATCCAGATTGATTCATTTGCTGCCGATTAGTTTCAAAGAGCCAATTAGCAAATTTTTAAACCAAAGCTTCAACTCTTGGCCACTTTTCTACTAATACAACCAAGTTGAGATTGATGAATGATGTACAGGAATTTGTCGACGTTTGGATTTTAATTCTCAAATTTGGTTTGTGTTTGTTGTAGTACCTCCTGTTAATGTTGCAAGTGTGAGGAGTGTATAAAGTTAGTCCCATATCAAAGAAAGCAAGGAAGAGTGAGAAGTTTATAAGATGAGAGATTCATTAACTTAGTACCTTAAGGTTTTTGAGTTGGATGTGGTGTCTTTTCATCTTATGTTCTCTCGCTTGATTCCTCCCTGGTCGAGAGCTCCCCACGGTGGCCCAACAAGTTAATCACCAAGAAGAATAATCAACTAAGTTCTAAATAGTTAACCACAATGATATAAAAATTCAATTGGAGTCATATCAATCTAACCAATTCAAGTCACTCAATCTAATCAAACATACATATAATTAAAGTGAAGATGTTCTAGTAGGTTAACCTATATTAACTAAAAAAGTTTGTTAGGTTTTTCAACTTAATTCATAAAATCCTAACAATGCATCCATAAATATAATAGAAAGCGGGTTAGAATCATGCTAATAAGATCAATTCAAGCAATTACTTTACTCTAATTCTAAGTTAGGCATTTTTTTATCAAATACTAAGTGAACATATTCAAATATAAATTTGCAATTAACTAAAATCTACTTCTAACATCATCAAATTTATTTAAAAAAAATTACAATCAACATCAAAAAGTAATAATAAACAATACGAATAAAAAAATTCATTAAACTTAAATTAAAAATTCAAAATCAAACATTCATGAGCATTCATAATAACAAAGTAAACAGGAGTGTGAAAATAAAAGAGCAACATAAAGAAAATAATAAATTGAAAATAGTGTTTGATTCTTACAAGAACTAATAAAAATTAAACAAAAGTTAAACTAAGCTAACTATCCTAATCCTAATTTTAAAAAGAGTGGAGAGCTTCTCTCTCTAAAAAACCTAACTAAAAAATAATAAAAACTAAATTTAAACTTTCCCTATCGTTTCTCCTTCACAATCTCTTTTTTTATTGTCAGATGGATTGGACAGCCTTAATAATCCTAGGCATTACATCACAAATTCATCCATACTACACACTCACACACCCAATACTTAAGAATTCTCATCCACTACTTGATCTTCATCAAATTTTGAACCCGAATATAACATATTAAGAGGCATATAATTTTCTACTTGAATATTCAAAAATTTGGTGCTTGGGACCTTTGGAGTCCCAAAACATGAGCCGCATGCTTCATTAAACATGACATGTGCAATTTGATTTGCGTACGCATAAAATGATCGGGCGCACGGATCATCTTCTCTGTCCATTATAGATATATGAATATCATTTTAAAATCTTGGATGTTATCTTTCTAATGCTACTGGAAATGCCTTATTTAGACTTCTTTATTCAACTCAATTTATGTTTAAATTAGTGTGAAAAGGTTAGAACTGATAGCATCCAAAACATTCTTGACACTAATCTTTGATTGTGAATTATACCTAGAATTGTTGAGAATTGAAAAAAATATTCAATATAAAAGTTGTAGAGATTGAGTTCTTATTTCTAACGACTTCAAGTTTGTTTCAATCCGATAATTATAACTCTTTGTGATGTCTTTTTCTTTAAACAATACTTTGTATTTTAATACAAAAATTCAAACAAAACTTGTCTCGAACACCAATTGGATATCAAAACAAATATATTTAAACTGTCAGAATATATTAGGATCAATTAGCATTCATTAGAATTATTTAGCATATTTGAATATTTATTATAGAATATTACGTCTTTATTATTACGATTCTCTTAACACCTATAAATACCCTTTTATATTGTATCATTTCAAACAATTCGAATACACTCAATAATCCTTTCTCCAGTTTAGTCTCTTGTTTCTAACATGGTATCAGAGCCATGGTATCCTCCTTGAAGATGATAGGTTATTTTTCTTCGATTGAAATTACTGTATTTTTCATACTTTTCTTCTGTGCCATTTTTTTCCTTCCCTTTTTATCAATGCTTTGATGCTTTTTCACCTCACCAATTAGCTCATTAATCCACTACTTACTTATTCTCATGGAGAAACCATATATTTTTCGTCACCTTCCGATAGTTTGCTATCTCTTTACACTTTGTCACTTTTTCAGCAATTTTTCGACAGTTCGCCATCTTTTCAGCAGTTTTTCAACAGTTGACCACTCTTATGGCAGTTCCGTCCGCGTTTCTTTGTGGCAATTCCGTCTGTATTTTCTTGTGGCAATTTTGTTTGCACTTCCTTCCGGCAGTTCCGTCTGCACCCGTTCTATTAGTTTATGTATTTTTTATTTTGTTATTTTAAATATGTTTTAAACTCAAGTTGTCACTTGAGTTTGAGGGAGGATGTCAGAATATATTAGGATCAATCAGCATTCATTAGAATTATTTAACATATCTGAATATTTATTATAAAATATTACATCTTTATTATTACGATTCTCTTAGCACCTATAAATACCCTTTTATATTGTATCATTCCAAACAACTCGAATACACTCAATAATCCTTTCTCCAGTCTGGTCTCTTGTTTCTAACATAAACAAAAGGCAAAATTCAAACAATTTATAAATGATTATAATTCAAGAAAAGAATTCAAAACCAATTAAAATTAAATAAAAAGTAAAAAAACTTGATTAAAACCTAAATAAGTATATGTATTTTTTAATCAATAAATTAAATTCAATCGATGAATTTGCAACGATTGCTAACTTGAGAGAGGATGTAAGTGATGATTCTTCACTTAGATGATAGTTGCCAATGATAATATAAATTGTCTAAGTTAGTTGATAATAAGCTATTTGACAACTAGTTTCTAGCACCAGTTAGAAATGGTTAGTTATTGTTGAGTTAGTTAGAAAGTATGTAGATGTTATTTAATCGTATGGTTGAAATTCACTATTGTAAGGTTAGATAAGGTGTAAGAGACTTCTCATTATGTAGGATTCACCATTTTATCATTAACGAGCAAATTCTCTCAGGTCATTTCTCAATTTGCTTCTCTCTATATCTGATTCTTCATTCATCTTTCTGTTTTACTAATTTATTCTTAACTCAAAGCATAATTTTCCACACACATTTTCTCGAATATTAATTCCCTAATCAACCTTGTGTCTAAGTTCTTGATCTGATTGATGATCAACATATAATTGAATATACAATATAATATCCAATTAAAAATTAAGTGCATTAATGAACTTCTTAACTTATTTATCAAATTTAGGAAAAAATATTGTTAAGGATGGAAATTAAACGGACTAAATTTGGTTAGGCTTTATTCTTAATTGGTTAGGTTTGTAATAAAATTAATTGATCTAAGTTTGATCTGTAAATTGTTATAAACATTTTTTAAAGTATTAAGTTTGATCTGTTATTGAGTCTGATTTGGTCTAAAACCTATTAAAAGATCTAATACATATAATGTTTTGATCGAAAACAAAAATAAAATATATTTAAAAAATTTATATTTATTTTAAAAAATATTAATATATAATATACCGAATTTAATTTTTATAATAATATCTAAATTTTAAAATATTTAAAATATGAAAAAGTACTTATAATTAAGTATAATAAATTTTAACATTTAATATATATTTTTTAATTATAAAAAATTATTTATATATTTATTAGTATTTTCATAGACCTACACAGGCCTGCAGACTTATTAAACTAATTTGTAAGCCTGGTTTAACTTGTGAACAAATTTAGACTTTTAAATTAATCTGAGTTTAAAATTATCTTATAACTGATTAGGTCAGACTATCGGATTATAGACCTCAACATACTACCTAACCTAATTTTATTCCTAATTGTTATCCTCATTCGTTAATTTTCCGATCCAATGGTACTGCATATGATTTTCACGAGTTAAATATCAATTTGACCTATAAAATTTGACCCGATGCTCAGAATGACCCCTACAATTTCTTTAACCCAATTAAAACCCTCAAATTTGCAACCGTGCCTCCGAGTTGCCCCTATAATTATCTCTGTCACCAGAATGCTGATCTAGCATAATTGCATGACACGGTAGACACAACCAAAACCATATTGTCTCACTTTTGTACCCAATTCCACTCATTAAGTGATGTCATTTCAGTATTGTTGGGGTTAAAACTATCCATCTTCATATTAAGGTGATCATAAGTTCAAAACACCAACAAAACCTTGATCCTTCCTCTTGTTCGTCTTCTCTCAAATTCGCTACTATGAAACCCCAAAGCTCTCCTTGTGCTGTTTTGGAAAGCTATTCGAACTGGTGATACTTGGCGAGACTAAAAAAACTTCTCCATTGTTCACACAGAGGTTAGTCACGGAACCTATTACCTTTGATATTGTTATGCTCTGTTCTTTCTCTTTATTATTTGTTGATGATATTTCCTGTGTTTTGTGTTCCATTACGTTAATAAACTATTGTTTTAATTTATGCATTCAGTTTAGGACTTAGGGTTCGCTGCTAGGTTTTCTTTTTCTTTGCTAGGAAGTTAGTTATTTTGATCGGTCAAAGTTTGGTTGTTTTTGGATTGTGAGTTGTATGTAGTTAATCTTGAAATGTCTTTGTAGATGGAAGATCGCATAACCATAGCATTTCACCATGGAGGTAGGTTTGTTACCAAGGAGAATGGTTTTGTAGTTTATGCCAGAGATAACACAGATGAATTGGTTGAATATGATAACATAATGGAGTATTAGTAGTTGGCTCCTAGCAAGCCTCTGAAGACTGGGTTGAGAGCTCTGTCGCATGATGCTGAGTTGTTGGGGATGTGTTATCATGCAAAGTGTAACCAAGGGATTGTACATATTTACTTTGAATACGGAGTGTCCCAACCAGAATTTAATGATGACTGTCTAGAGTTGCGTGAGATTTTTCCTAACCCCATTCCCACACCAAACCCAAGTAAGAATGACAAGAAAGCCTCACCTAAGAAGAATCTCATAAACTCAGACACAAGTAGCTCTAAGACAACCATAGAGCCCAATTCAACCTACAAGGCCAAAGAAGTTGTCTCCCAAGAGAAGAGCAACTCAACCCCCAAGTTCTACAAATCTGGACCCAATGCAGAGAGCAAGCTCCGAGATAGCAGCAAGATTGACAGGGATTATGAAGTTTGTCCCCATCCCCGACTTCATACCTCCAAGGAAGAAGTGATGCGTTATGTTTTGTAACTTTTACTTGGCTTGAATTTGGATTCAACTTAATGATTATTTTTAGGAATGAGTTTATGTAATGATGCAATTGTATTTTGATGAAATTGTATTTTGGTAAAACTGTATTTCATGAGTTTATGTTTGGATACATTTACATGATTTTATCTTGAAGGGTTTAAGAAATCTATGTAATGATGATACTGTATAAACATCAATGTTAGAAATCCTTATTATTTTGAATGTTAGAACAACTAGTTCGGTCATAAACATTGTTATTATCTTGGAAATAATACTTGCATATTAGTTGTTATCAATCAATCTAGTGCTATTATTTTGATTTCCAATTAAATTTGCAGTTTTAAAATTGTACACCATGCCAGAATTGAACAAATTGTCATACTCAATAATCAATTGTATTCATGTTAATTTTATTTCTATAATCAGCAATAATATAACATATTATTTTCATACAACTAAGTCATAACTAATGCACATAACTACAATCAGAAACAAGATTAAAACACAACTGTATATTTTTAAAACCTAACATCAGCTTCCGAATTTCTAATTGTCCAACTTAAGCTCATCCTCCAATGGTCAGCATTTCTTTCAGGTTCAGCTCTCCCAACAATGGCGTCATCCTCCTCGTCTGTCCAAACAAAAAGACCGCACTATCTCTTCTCTGTAGTCTGAAGATTACACAAGAAAAAAAAATATAAAATACAACTCATAATGGGAAACAATTAGCTCTAAGAATTCAACAACTCACATTATGGTTTGGACACCCAAAAAAATGACGCTCAGGATTGGCTTCTGTACCGGACCAGCAAAAAACAGGGCGCATCCCGCATCCACACCATTGAGGAAGTTTCCCTATCTTCTACGATTGGTAGTTCTCGCCCAAGTTCCATGTGAACGTGATCTACTTAAACTCCCCGAATCATGACTGTTGCTCCCAATCATCCCTATGAAGACGACGATGGGTTATCAGTCTAGGGAGTTTTGGGACTTTATCTAGGGATTTATTTCAACTAGAAGGAGACCCGCGCGATGCGCGGGGCGGTAAATTAATGATAGTATATAATAAATATTAAAAATTGTTATGTTTTGTAGAATTAAATTAAATGTGTACACTAAAGTTAAATTTAAAATGTATTTTATTTAAAATAATTTATAGTACAAAATATTTGGATATTAGAGTTGTATGTACAATTATTTGGTGGTTTGATTTTTGCATTTGTTTCAGTTGATGAACTTGGTCTTTTTATGTGGCGTTCGTCCTCTTTTTTTTATTGGTTGTTGTTAGAGTTGTTACTTTTTTCATTATGTATAAGTTCTTGTGAAGGTATATTCTTTATGAATTATTGAGTTATATGTACTTTCTATTGTGTTGTTTGTTCCATTTTTGCAAGTATGTTCTTCTTCTGAAGATGTGTCTTAAATTTGTATAGTTTTCTTTCTCCTTAATCTCTTGATGGGTATGTGATCTTTGTCTAATGATATTAGTGTTGGCGAAGTTGGTTCCTATAATCAATGAATAATTTAAATTAGAAATAAAAATAATGTCTAAAATAACTAAAATAAGTTATTTTTTTAGTATTACCTGTTTTATTGTTGTAATGAGTGTTGAAATTTAGTATTTTTGGTTGGAACAAATGTCTTGGTAACAAATGGGTGTTGAAATTTAGTGTTTTTTGTTGGAACAAATGTTTTGGTAACAGTGTATTGTTGAGAACTTTCTTTAAGATTAAAATCATTTACATTGACTTCAAATATAAGTGAGGTTGCACAAATTTTTCAGTTGGGGTGGTGCTTCAATATCATTATTTTTCTGGGCCATTAGATTTGAAGCAGTTGTACCCAACAATTTTTTTGCTTCGCCATCAAATAGTACAAAAGTTGTTGTACCACTTTGATCTGAAACTTTTAATTGAATTTTGAACCTAAAATAAGTATTGGGTTAGTAATTAATAATTTGATAGATGGGATTATGAAAAGTATATAGAGTTACTTTGTTGTTGGATATTGTGGTGTTTGATTACATGTGCCACAAATGTAGTTAACTCCTTTTTCATATGCTTTTTTTTGTACACTTTTCACATTCAACATAGTTATCTCCATTGAGTAAGTTTGAGATGTTGTGTAGTTCGAAATTAAATTTATTGTGCTAAATTTGATGTAATTTGAAGGAATAGAGATAAGAGACTTATATAAGCAATTCAAATAGTATGCAATTTGAATATTTGTAAGGTAAAATTTATTATGATTAATAATATTATTATGACATTTGTAATATGGATGTTTATTACATTGAATGAGTTATTTATAGAAATTAAGAAAAGAAAAGTATAGGTAACCAACAACATTTTTTAACAATGTGTGAACAATGTGAATTAATAGGGTTAAAAGAGTAAATTAATCTTAAATTTAATTAGTAGCATTAAATTAGGATGTAGTGTATTTTTATTTGATTGGTGGTTGTTCATATTGTTCAAGTTGGTCATTGTTTACCTAGCACTCCCAAATCTGTATACACTACAGCAAAGAAAAACAAATATCGTACTTTTATAAAACCAATCTTTTGAACTACCTATCATCACTGTTGATTATATCAACATTGTTTATAAACAATCTGATTAACTATGGTGTTCTACATAATTAGAACACTTTTAAGTTTTTCATCTTCCTTTTTAAACATAACATTATTAGTTTCGACACCAAGAGGTAAAATAGAAAATGTACAATCAATATTCATCGTACATACTCAAAGCAATTAGTTGGAGACTCTTGTAAAATAGTACTCAATTAATCTTCTTAAAACACCTAAAGAATTTTATCATAATATTATGGTGTCAGTTAGAATATGACAAGACTTTACAAAAATCAGAATATGACAAGGGAAAAATTTTTTCAGAGGAAGGATGGAAATAGCCAAGCTCTGAAAAAGAATCCACAACCTTGTATCTTTCAAGAAAATTGATGTTGTGTCTACCATATTTTCGTTTGTAACCGACATCCTGTATATTCTGCAATGATTTGCACTAATGTTGTTTGAATTGCATATCATCCACCAATTGGCCAATGCAGTGCTCATTGACAGTTAGTAAAATATTAATTCCAATCAACCATTCAATCAAATCGAATCAAAATAAAAAGGAGTAATCAATATACAGAAAAAGAACAATTAAATGAAGAAAATGTGCCAATACCATTGGTTACAGCTGCGGTTCAAATTATAATTAGATGGAGGGTTTATGTCTTTCTAAATAGATTCTTATTTTTAGATTTCTGTTATTTTTTTTCTAACAGACGTCTATTTAATTATACTTGGTCAAATTTCTTCAAGATACAGTTATAAAATTTAAAATTCAACTAAAGATATCATTATAGACTTGATTCTAATTAATTTAAATCAAATTTCATCTTAATAGATTAGATATGATATGATATGATTGGATTTAAATTAATCAGAACATAATTAAGTCGTAGTTGCTTCCCTTAAATAAAGTTCCACTCCTCTTTCCCTTCTTGAATATTTTCATTCTTGGCTTTCAAACAAGTAAGTCATCGTTGATCTTGATAACAATGACTACAATGTCTAATGATGATTTATTAGAGATATTGTCTTGGTTACCTGCAAAAGCAATCCACAAACTCAAATCTTCTTTAAAACTCTTTTCAGAGCTTCCACAAATTCCATACTTTGTAGCAAAACAAGCAGAAAACTCATTGAAGAAAGATCATCCTTCATGCTTCTTTATTCAAAGAGATAACAATCTGAATCACAATGACCACGTCGAGTTGCATCCTTTGCCGGGAGAGGAACTTTCCTCCGGCGTCCCTGAAAACATGCTAGGATTCATTGCGCGCTCGCGGCTCAAGATTCTAAGCTCAAGCAACGGTTTACTTCTTTGTCTTCATCGAACAGAATTGTTTATCATCAATCCAGCAACTTGTTACCTTTTACACATTCCCCTCCCCAACCACTTGCAGCAGCGAGGGAATCTTCATAGTGTCTCCATGACACTAGAATGCGACTCTGATGATTACAGGTTGATTCTTTTTGACAATGAAGATTGGAGTTCACATTTTGATTGCCATGTTTATAGTCATAAACAAGGTGCTTGGAGCTTAAGGAAGAACCGTTTCTTTGCTAAATCTAGGAATTTGAAATTTGACATGCCTGAGATTTGCAATGGCGCCATTCACTTCATCTCGGATTGCTACAGTTATCTTACTGAAGATAGCACTTATTTCAGGCCTTATATCATGTCTTATGAAATCACGAACGGCGATGATGAAGATGAAAGCGTTGAAACCAAGTTTTTAAGGGTTCCTAATGATGCAAGAAGGGATTCTCATGATGACAGTTGCCACATGAATATTTTCAAATGGGGAAAAGTTGCTGGCTATCAAACTATTTGCTTAGTTAGATAGAGAAAGCATGTGTTTATGGTTTGGATTCTAACAAACTATGAATCGAGTTCGTGGAGAAGGATCATGAAGGTGAGAGTGAAAAGAATGAGTTTAGTGGAACAGAACCCTGTGATCAAAGGCTTTACCGTTTTGAATGGTGATCTTGTTTTTGCTACGAAGAAGAAGGTCTATACATATGGTTTAAGTAGTGAGTAATATATGGTGCTCTCGAAAATTTGTGACCATGGATGTGACTCTAGATTTGTTCGTTTTGTTCCTTATTCAGATACTCTTCGTCCATGTGGAATTGGTGCCAAAAGTTTGCGTCCTTATCTTCAATTAAGCAAACATGACAAGCCGGAAAAGTTAGAATTAGACACATTAAATTATTTAATTAGGTTTACATAATTAGAGGATGAACAAGACTCTAAATTTTATTTAATATCAAATATATTTAGATTCTGAAATTTTTTTTTCCGTGGTTGAATTTAATCCCATTGTATGGTTAACAATTTTAATTTTTATAATAATAATAATAATTTTCTCTTATTATTATGAGGAGCTCAAGATGATCTTTATCATATGGGGAATTCAAGATGATCTTTATCATCCCAAGTAGGAAATGAAGGAGCACGGTTCTTTGTATAAGTAAGGAGAATAATGTGGAAGAATTTTAAGGTTGACTGCAAAATTGTAAATACTCTTGATGTGGTTCAGGCTCCATGAGATTTTTTATTTCTTGAATCATTGTTCGAGCATTTTAGTCAATTAAATAGATTTTGATACAGGTGCAGTAACAGGGCAGTTAAATTTCAACTTGTGAACTATTTGTAAACTATGGCATATATTCACAAGTTGACATTTACCTGCCCTGTTACTGCACCTGAATCAAAATCTATTTAATTGACTAAAATGCTCGAACAATGATTCAAGAAATAAAAAATTCGCATGGAGCCTGAACCACATTAAGAGCATTTGCAATTTTGCAGTCAACCTTAAAATTCTTCCACATTATTCTCCTTGCTTGTACAAAGAACTGTGCTCCTTCATTTCCTACTTGGGATGATAAAGATCATCTTGAGTTCCCTATAATAATAAGAGAAAATTATTATTATTATTATTATAAAAATTAAAATTGTTAATCATACAATGGGATTAAATTCAACCACGACAAAAAAATTTCAAAATCTAAATATATTTGATATAAAATAAAATTCAGAGTCTTGTTCATCCTCTAATTATGTAAACCTAATTAAGTAATTTAATGTGTCTAATTCTAACTTTTCCGGCTTGTCATGTTTCCTTAATTGAAGATAAGGACGCAAACTTTTGGCACCAATTTAACATGGACGAAGAGTATCTGAATAAGGAACAAAACGAACAAATCTAGAGTCACACCCATGCTCACAAATTTTCGAGAGCACCATATATTTCTCACTAGTTAAACCATATGTATAGACCTTCTTCTTCGTAGCAAAAACAAGATCACCATTCAAAATGGTAAATCCTTTGATCACAGGGTTCTGTTCCACTAAACCCATTCCTTTCACTCTCACCTTCATGATCATTCTCCACGAACTCGATTCATAGTTTGTTAGAATCCAAACCGTAAACACACGCTTTCTCAATCTAACTAAGTAAATAGTTTGATAGCCAGTAACTTTTCCCCATTTGAAAATATTCATATGGCAACTGTCATCATGAGAACCCCTTCTTGCTTCTTTAGGAACCCTCAAAATCTTGGTTTCAACGCTTTCATCTTCAACATCATCGTTCGTGATTTCGTAATACATGATATAAGGCCTCAAATAAGTGCTATCTTCAGTAAGATAACCGTAGCAATCCGAGATGAAGTGAATGACGCCATTGCAAATCACAGGCATGTCAAATTTCAAATTCCTAGATCTAGCAAAGAAACGGTTCTTCCTTAAGCTCCAAGGACCTTGTTTATGACTATAAACATGGCAATCAAAATGTGAACTCCAATCTTCATTGTCAAAAAAAATCAACCTGTAATCATCAGAGTCGCATTCCAGTGTCATGGAGACACCATGAAGATTCCCTCGCTACTGCAAGTGGTTGGGGAGGGGAATGTGTAAAAAATAACAAGTTGCTAGATTGATGATAAAAGATTCTGTTCGATGAAGATAGAGAAGTAAACCGTTGCTTGAGCTTAGAATCTTTAGCCGCGAGCACGCGTTGAATCCTAGCATGTTTTCAGGGACCCCAGAGGAAAGTTCCTCTCCTAGCAAGGGATGCAACTCGACGTGGTCGTTGTGATTCAGATTGTTATCTCTTTGAATGAAGAAGCATGAAGGACATTCTTTCTTCAATGAGTTTTCTGCTTGTTTTGCTACAAAGTTTGGAGTTTGTGGAAGCTCTGAAAAGAGTTTTGAAGAAGATTTGAGTTTGTGGATTGCTTTTGCAGGTAACCAAGACAATATCTCTAATAACTCATCATTAGACATTGTAGCCATTATGATCAAGATCAACGATGACTTACTTGTTTGAAAGCCAAGAATGAAAATATTCAAGGGAAAGAGGAGTTGAACTTTATTTAAGGGAAGCAACTAGGACTTAATTATGTTCTGATTGATTTAAATCCAATCATATCATATCATATCTAATCTGTTAAGATGAAATTTGATTTAAATTAATTAGAATCAAGTCTATAATGATATCTTTAGTTGAATTTTAAATTTTATAACCATATCTTGAAAAAATTTGACCAAGTCTAATTAAATAGACGTATGTTAGAAAAAAATAACAGAAATCCCAAAATAAGAATCTATTTAAAAGACATAAACCCTCCATCTAATTATAATTTGAACTGCAGCTGTGACCAATGGTATTGGCACCTTTTCTTCATTTAATTATTCTTTTTCTGTATATTGATTACTCATCTTTATTTTGATCCGATTTGATTGAATGGTTGATTGGAATTAATATTTTACTAACTGTCAGTGAGCACTGCATTGGCCAATTGGTGGATGATGTGCGATTCAAACAATATTAGTGCAAATCATTGCAGAATATACAGGATGTTGGTTACAAACAAAAATATGGTGGATACAACATCAATTTTCTTGAAAGATACAAGGTTGTGGATTCTTTTTCAGAGCTTCGCTATTTCCATCATTTCTCTGGAAAAATTTTCTCCTTCTCATATTCTGATTTTTGTAAAGTCTTGTCATATTCTAATTGACACCATAATATTATGATAAAATTCTTTAGGTGTTTTAAGAAGATTAATTGTGTACTATTTTACAACAGTCCCAAACTAATTGCTTTGAGTATGTACGATGAATATTGATTATACATGTTCTATTTTACCTCTTGGTGTTGAGACTAATAATGTTATGTTTAAAAAGGAAGATAAAAAACTTAAAAGTGTTCTAATTATGTAGAACACCATAGTTAATCAGATTGTTTATAAACAATGTTGATATAATCAACAGTGATGATAGGTAGTTCAAAAGATTGGTTTACAAAAGTACGATATTTGTCTTTCTTTGCTGTAGTGTATACGGATTGGGATGTGCTAGATAAACAAGGACCATCTTGAACAACATGAACAACCACCAATCAAATAAAAATATACTACATCCTAATTTAATGCTACTAATTAAATTTAAGATTAATTTACTCTTTTAACCCTATTAATTCACATTGTTCACACATTGTTAAAAAATGTTGTTGGCTACCTATACTTTTTTTTATTAATTTTTATAAATAACTCATTCAATGTAATAAATATCCATATTACAAATGTCATAATAATATTATTAATCATAATAAATTTTACGTTACAAATATTCAAATTCCATATTATTTGAATTGCTTATATAAGTCTCTTATCACTATTCCTTCAAATTACATCATATTTAGCACAATAAATTTATTTTCGAGATACACAACATCTCAAACTTACTCAATAGAGATAACTATGTTGAATGTGAAAAGTATTCGAAAAAAGCATATCAATAAGGAGATGAACCCCTTCTTGCTTCTTTAGGAACCCTTAAAAACTTTGTTTCAACGCTTTCATCTTCCTCATTGCCGTTCGTGATTTCGTAATACATGATATAAGGCCTAAAATAAGTGCTATCTTCAGTAAGATGACCGTAGCAATCCGAGATGAAGTGAATGAAGCCTTTGCAAATCACAGTAATGTCAAATTTCAAATTCCTAAATCCAGCAAAGAAATAGTTCTTCCTTAAGGTCCAAGCACCTTGTTTATGACTATAAACATGGTAATCATAATGTGAACTCCAATCTTTATTGTCAAAAAGAAGCAACCTGTAATCATCAGAGTCGCATTCCAGTGTCATGGAGACACCATGAAGATTCCCTCGCTGCTGCACGTGGTTGGAGTGGGGAATGTGTAAAAGGTAACAAGTTACAGGATTGATGATAAACAATTCTGTTCGATGAAGACAAAGAAGTAAACCGTTGCTTGAGATTAGAATCTTGAGCCGCGAGCGTGCAATGAATCCTAGCATGTTTTCAAGGACGTCAGAGGAAAGTTCCTCTCCCGGCAAAGGATGCAACTCGACGTGGTCGTTGTGATTCAGATTGTTATCTCTTTGAATGAAGAAGCATGAAGGACGATCTTTCTTCAATGAGTTTTCTGCTTGTTTTGCTACAAAGTATGGAGTTTGTGGAAGCTCTTAAAAGAGTTTTGAAGAAGATTTGAGTTTGTGGATTGCTTTTGCAGGTAACCAAGACAATATCTCTAATAACTCATCATTAGACATTGTAGCCATTGTGATCAAGATCAACGATGACTTACTTGTTTGAAAGCCAAGAATGAAAATATTCAAGAAGGGAAAGAGGAGTGGAACTTTATTTAAGGAAAGCAACTACGACTTAATTATGTTCTGATTGATTTAAATCCAATCATATCATATCATATCATATCTAATCTATTAAGATGAAATTTGATTTAAATTAATTAGAATCAAGTCTATAATGATATCTTTAGTTGAATTTTAAATTTTATAACCGTATCTTGAAAAAATTTGACCAAGTCTAATTAAATAAACGTCTGTTAGAAAAAATAACAGAAATTCAAAAATAAGAATCTATTTAAAAGACATAAACCCTCCATCTAATTATAATTTGAACCGCAGCTGTGACCAATGGTATTTGCCCATTTTCTTCATTTAATTATTCTTTTTCTGTATATTGATTACTCATCTTTATTTTAATTCGATTTGATTGAATGGTTGATTGGAATTAATATTTTACTAACTGCCAGTGAGCACTGCATTGGCCGATTGGTTGATGATATGCGATTCAAACATTAGTGCAAATAATTGCAGAATGTACAGGATGTCGGTTACAAATGAAAATATGGTGGACACAACATCAATTTTCTTGAAAGATACAAGGTTGTGGATTCTTTTTCAGAGCTTGGCTATTTCCATCCTTCCTCTGGAAAAATTTCCCCTTGTCATATTCTGATTTTTGAAAAGTCTTGTCATATTCTAACTGACACCATAATATTATGATAAAATTCTTTAAGTATTTTAAGAAGATTAACTAAGTACTATTTTACAAGAGTCTCCAACTAATTGCTTTGAGTATGTACGACGAATATTGATTGTACATGTTCTATTTTACCTCTTAGTGTCGAGACTAATAATGTTATGTTTAAAAAGGTAGATGAAAAACTTAAAAGTGTTCTAATTATGTAGAACACCATAGTTAATCATATTGTTTATAAATAATGTTGATATAATCAACAGTGATGATAGGTAGTTCAAAAGATTGGTTTTACAAAAGTACGATATTTGTTTTTCTTTGCTGTAGTGTATACGGATTGGAAAGTGCTAGGTAAACAATGACCATTTTGAACAACATGAACAACCATCAATCAAATAAAAATACACTACATCCTAATTTAATGCTACTAATTAAATTTAAGATTAATTTACTCTTTTAACCCTATTAATTCATATTGTTCACACATTGTTAAAAAATGTTATTTGTTACCTATACTTTTTTTTTTATTAATTTCTATAAATAACTCATTCAATGTAATAAACATCCATATTACAAATGTCATAATAATATTATTAATCATAATAAATTTTATGTTACAAATATTCAAATTTCATACTATTTGAATTACTTATATAAGTCTCTTATCACTATTCCTTCAAATTACATCAAATTTAGCACAATAAATTTATTTTCGAACTACACAACATCTCAAACTTACTCGATGGAGATAATTATGTTGAATGTGAAAAGTGTACGAAAAAAGCATATGAAAAAGGAGATGAACCCCTTCTTGCTTCTTTAGGAAACCTTAAAAATTTGGTTTCGATGCTTTCATCTTCATCATCTCCGTTCGTGATTTCATAATACATGATATAAGGCCTAAAATAAGTGCTATCTTCAGTAAGATGACCGTAGCAATCCGAGGTGAAGTGAATGACGCCATTACAAATCACAGGCATGTCAAATTTCAAATTCCTATATCCAGCAAAGAAACGGTTCTTCCTTAAGCTCCAAGCACCTTGTTTATGATTATAAATATGGCAATCAAAATGCGAACTCCAATCTTCATTGTCAAAAAGAATCAACCTGTAATCATCAGTGTCGCATTCCAGTGTCATGGAGACACCATGAAGATTCCCTCGCTGCTGAAAGTGGTTGGGGAGGGGAATGTGTAAAAGGTAACAAGTTGCTGGATTGATGATAAACAATTCTGTTCGATGAAGACAAAAAAGTAAACCATTGCTTGAGCTTAGAATCTTGAGACGCGAGCGCGCGATGAATCCTAACATGTTTTCAGGGACGCCGGAGGAAATTCCTCTCCCGGCAAAGGATGCAAATCGACGTGGTCGTTGTGATTCAGATTGTTGTCTCTTTGAATGAAGAAGCATGAAGGACGATCTTTCTTCAATGAGTTTTCTGCTTGTTTTGCTACAAAGTATGAAGTTTGTGGAAGCTCTGAAAAGAATTTTGAAGAAGATTTGAGTTTGTGGATTGCTTTTGCAGGTAACCAAGACAATATCTCTAATAAATCATCATTAGACATTGTAGCCATTGTGATCAAGATCAACGATGACTTACTTGTTTGAAAGCCAAGAATAAAAATATTCAAGAAGGGAAAGAGGAGTAGAACTTTATTTAAGGGAAGCAACTACGACTTAATTATGTTCTGATTGATTTAAATCCAATCATATCATATCATATCTAATCTATTAAGATGAAATTTGATTTAAATTAATTAGAATCAAGTCTATAATGATATCTTTAGTTGAATTTTAAATTTTATAACCGTATCTTGAAAATATTTGATCAAGTCTAATTAAGTAGACGTCTGTTAGAAAAAAATAGCAGAAATCCAAAAATAAGAATCTATTTAAAAGATATAAACCCTCCATCTAATTATAATTTGAACCGCAGCTGTGACCAATGGTATTGGCACCTTTTCTTCATTTAATTGTTCTTTTTCTGTATATTGATTACTCCTCTTTATTTTGATCCGATTTGATTGAATGGTTGATTGGAATTAATATTTTACTAAATGCCAGTGAGTACTGCATTGGACAATTGGTGGATGATGTGCGATTCAAACAACATTAGTACAAATCATTGCAGAATATACAGGATGTCGGTTACAAACAAAAATATGGTGGACACAACATCAATTTTCTTGAAAGATACAAGGTTGTGGATTCTTTTTCAGAGCTTGGCTATTTCCATCCTTCCTCTGGAAAAATTTTTCCCTTGTCATATTCTGATTTTTGTAAAGTCTTGTTATATTCTAACTGACACCATAATATTATGATAAAATTCTTTAAGTATTTTAAGAAGATTAATTGAGTACTATTTTACAAGAGTCTCCAACTAATTACTTTGAGCATGTACGATGAATATTGATTGTACATGTTCTATTTTACCTCTTGGTGTCGAGACTAATAATATTATGTTTAAAAAGAAAGATGAAAAACTTAAAAGTGTTCTAATTATGTAGAACACCATAGTTAATCAGATTGTTTATAAACAATGTTGATATAATCAACAGTGATGATAGGTAGTTCAAAAGATTGGTTTTACAAAAGTACGATATTTATTTTTCTTTGCTGTAGCGTATACGGATTGGGGAGTGCTAGGTAAACAATGACCATCTTGAATAACATGAACAATCACCAATCAAATAAAAATACACTACATCCTAATTTAATGTTACTAATTAAATTTAAGATTAATTTACTCTTTTAACCCTATTAATTCACATTGTTCACACATTGTTAAAAAATGTTGTTGGTTACCTATACTTTTTTTTATTAATTTCTATAAATAACTCATTAAATGTAATAAACATCCATATTACAAATGTCATAATAATATTATTAATCATAATAAATTTTACGTTACAAATATTCAAATTGCATACTATTTGAATTACTTATATAAGTCTCTTATCACTATTCCTTCAAATTACATCAAATTTAGCACAATAAATTTATTTTCGAACTACACAACATCTCAAACTTACTCAATGGAGATAACTATGTTGAATGTGAAAAGTGTACGAAAAAAGCATATGAAAAAGGAGATAACTACATTTGTGGTACATGTAATCAAACACCACAATATCCAACAATAAGGTAACTCTATATACTTTTCATAATCCCATCTATCAAATTTTTAGTTACTAACCCAATACTTATTTTAGGTTCAAAATTCGATTAAAAGTTTCAGATCAAAGTGGTAAAACAACTTTTGTACTATTTGATGGCGAAGCAAAAAAATTTCTGGGTACAACTGCTTCAAATCTAATGGCCTAGAAAAATAATGACATTGAAACACCACCCCAATTGAAAAATTTGTGCAACCTCACTTATATTTGAAGTTAATGTAAATGATTTTAATCTTAAAGAAAGTTCTCAACAATACACTGTTACCAAAGATATTTGTTCCAACCAAAAACACTAAATTTCAACACCCATTTGTTACCAAATCATTTGTTCCAACCAAAAACACTAAATTTCAACACCCATTACAACAATAAAATAGGTAATACTAAAAAAATCACTTATTTTAGTTATTTTAGACATCATTTTTATTTCTAATTTAAATTATTCATTGATTATAGGAACCAACTTCGCCAACACTAATATCATCAGACGAAGATCACATACCCATTAAGAGAATAAGGAGAAAGAAAACTATACAAATTTAAGACACATCTTCGGAAGAAGAACATACTTGCAAAGATGGAACAAACAACACAATAGAAAGTACATATAACTCAATAATTCATAAAGTACATGCCTTCACAAGAACTTACACAGAAAGAAAAAAGTAACAACTCTAACAACAACAAATAAAAAAAAGGACGAGCGCCACATAAAAAGACCAAGTTCATCAACTAAAACAAATGCAAAAATCAAACCACCAAATAAAAATGTCATTTTGTACATACAACTCTAATATCCAAATCTTTTGTACTACAAATTATTTTAAATAAAATACCTTTTAAATTTAACTTTAGTTTACATATTTAATTTAATTCTACAAAACATAACAATTTTTAATATTTATTATATACTATCATTAATTTACCGCCCCGCGCATCGCGTGGGTCTCCTTCTAATTAAAGAAAAAGCTAACAACTTAATGCAAACCCCAATCCGAATTCATCTCATCAACCTGGTCCAAGTAGTGAAGTGTCGGACCCAGAAAAAGAAGCAAGGCAGGCAGGAGAGAGAGAAAGGCACCTTACTGAGCTAAAGACTATCGTATGGAAATTGAAGGTGGAAACACAATAGAATTGAATATGGTGAAACACGTAAGCAATTTTATATCCTAAACCTACTTCATACTTGTCTGAGCTGCTAAGTATCCATTGAATATGGTCTGATCAATCGGCTGGTTTAATTGTCAGGATTCTTGAGCAGATTTCAATTGGAAATAGAGATTCTAGAAGAGGTTGGTTTCATTCACGATTCTCTGTCATCAAATTTTTAACCCAAAAAACATTGTGACTGAGAGGGTTATAATCTAGATGGAAGCCAAAGATTAGAGTATATTTGTATGCTGCTGCCAGTGCCCACATTGGTACGTGGATAAATTTAAAAAAAATAAATAATTAATATTTTTTAAAAGATCTTTCAAAAATATAAAATTAATTTAAGATTCAAATATGGTAAAAAAAGTAAATTAATCTTAAATTTAATTAGTAGCATTAAATTATGATATAGTATATTTTTATTTGATTGGTGGTTGTTCATGTTGTTCAAGATGGTCATTGTTTACCTAGCACTCCCCATTAATAAATTAATTATTGGAGTTATAAATTTGTTGTATTGTTTACAACGGTAAGATATAATAAATATATGAATATGAATTTAATGTATTTGTAAGTTATAATTTGGTTAGATACTATTAATTTCTAATTATTGTCGTTGGTAATTATTGTATTATTTTTTTGTATGTTTTATTTTTTTTGCTGATTTGGAAATAATAGATGATTTGGCAAAAATTGAGTGGTTGATTCTAAAATTTTGCCAAGTAAACGATGTTGCTAACATGACGTTAGTAAAAGAAGAGAAATAGCTTAAAAATAAGGAAAAGTCTAGGGGGCCAGCAATTTTATTGCATTTTGGCCAGCATGTAACCAGCAGAGAAATGTGAGCCATTGGATGAAATCTCACACCAATCACACCATTAAATCATCATTGATGGCTATTTGATGGCTATCAATCACAAAAATTACTGGCCCCTTAGCATTGCTCTAAAAATAATGTGGGTAAACTTATATATCTACTTTTATATATTAAGAATAGATTGCAGGGGCTAGATTATTGAGGCATAGAATACCTTCTCTAAGTCATATAACCGTTACCAATCCTACTCAACACTTAACAGGTCATGTGTAATCTACCATATCATGCAATTGCGTCATATCAACATTTTGGTGACGGAAATTATCGTAAAAGCATTCCAGAGCCACGATTATAAATTTGGGAGTTCTAATTGAAACCAAAAAAATTATAAAAATTATTTCGAGTATCGAATCAAATTTTAAGGACCAAATTGAGATTTAACTTTGATTTTCACTCTATTATCTTTCCACATCCACTTTAATTTGCAGCCAAGACCTTCCTCCCAATCGTTATTCTAGTCTCTAGAAAATTAAAGAATTTAATGATGCCTTTACATGTGTGTCTTTTCAAAGGATAAAGCAAGTGTATTAATGAACTTAAGGTTTATGTTTTGTTTCCTTCGATGATAGGAGAAATTTAATGAGGAAAAAAAGAAAAAAATTTAAATAAAAGGTTCTAGTTAGGGCACGTCCAAATTAATGAACTAATTTAGGCGGCATTTGAGTATTCTTGTTTTTGGATATCCTAAAAGACACAATTAGAAAAATAAAAAATAAAAACCTACGCTTAGATATAAGATATAACTGTTGTAAAAGTTGAGCAAGACATTTTTTATTTTCTAATAAAAAGGAAAAAAAATAATAAATTATATATATAGTAAAAAAAATAAATTGATTTATACTGTGAAATGAGTAACAATTTTTCCAAGTTGAACATGTTTCATACCAGCAAGGCCACGATAGCTGTATGGATCTTTGGAGTTGCTGCTTCGTGATTGCATGGGAAGGGGTTCCTTTGATGCGAAGAGAGTATATTCTTTGATTTCCTAAATTCTAGTCACAAATTTGCAGGGAAGTAGTTGTGGTCAGGTGAACAAACGCCTTTAATTAGCTCATTCGTCTATTTTAAAAATGTATTATAATATTTAAATTTTGTTTTATATGTATAATAATTTATGTTACAAATGATAACTTTTTTAAATAGAACTGATATTTTAGAAGAGTAAATATTAATTTATAAATGATTTATCAATAATTTATAAAAGATAAATTTACTTATATAAAATTATAATTAAATAAGCCTAAATATTTAGAAAAAAAAAAGTGTATGACTTTTTTTTACAATAATTTTTAATTTGGCAAATTAAAAACTAATCTGAATTTCATTTAATGATTTGTCACTGGTTAATGAGTTATTGTATATATAAAGCAAAATTCGAATACAAGATATAACCACTCCACTAACTCAAATTGATTAAAGTGCATGACTCTTTAACAATATATATATATATAAAAGAAACGAGAAATGGATAAGGGCAAAATCTAGTTTCTTCTTGGCTGAGTTACTTCCACGGTCCACCCCTTATTTATTTAATTTGGATCAACATGAAACAGACATGGGGAGGTAAAATTGATGTTGACGCCTACTTTCATCTCATTGAACCTTCGCAAGTAGGTCATACACATTCACATGATCCTTCTCTTTCTCTTTGAATTGATACATAATTCTCACCAAATTTTCTAATAAGCTAACTAGATTTTCCAGCTTTAATTTGTACAGTTTGGCGATCAAAATCGCAAATTTATAAGCCGAGAAGACAATATCAAGTCACTGCATTTCGCACTCACATTAATGACATTATTGCAATCTAATTTACATGAAGAAGAATATCCTTATGTATAAATTGCAATGTCTATATTATAATTTTTTTTTATAAATATAAAAAGTAAAAGCTTTATGCATTTATCTACAGATCAAAGCATAACTATATTTATATCCTTATAAATATCGTGAATTTGGTTTTCATCTTTAAATAAACGGGGAGAAAGGATTGGTCTTTTTAGGCTAAATTTTAAGAACATTTGGTTTTGACTCTTAGAAAATTTCATATTCACGTTAGTCCAAATATTTCAAAAAAGAATTAACAATTGATTTTACTACCTTAAAATTAGAAGACTGGATAAATTATTTGTAGAAAATATGAAGTTTTAACCAAAATGATTTAGACAAATCATTATCATTTTTAAGGACTTAAAACGAATTATATAGAGTGAAAACCAAACAAAATAATAGAGTCAATCCAACTTTTTAGGGAAAAAATTAGACCTAAATAAAAAAATATATATGTAAGGAGCAAAATCAAAATCTACAATATCTTTAAGGACGAAAATCATATTTAAACCAGAAATAAAAGAGTGATTATATATACATTTCACTTTTTAATTTTCATATGAAATCCTGAAATGTGTTAAACCGAGTTATAGAAAGGGGAGGTGCTGAACATCGATGTGGTGTCAGCCCCTAATGGAAATCGGACCGTGCGACACACATTGTGCAACACGGAGGGTCCGAGTTGTTGTAACGAAAACGGAGGGTCCGTGTTCTTGCATGGTGGACACACGGCGCTCAATCCTTGCTCTCCAGACGGTGCCCCAGATACCGAGTTGCTGGATGCAACAAAAACTCCCACCATCCGAGTTTAACACATTCAGCCTTCACTTTTAACCCCAAAACTCCATTGCTATCTTCATTTCTCTGCTGTTGGTGCATGGTGGAGAGTATAGAAAAATGTCAAAAAGAAATAAAATTAAAGATGTTGATCGTCCTGAGCTTCACATTATGCACTATTTCAGTTTACTAGATTATGTAAGTTTGTTTAAAATTTTTTTAATTTTTATAATTATAGTTATTATTGTTAAAAATTTAGTTGTTAATATTATTGTTAGTTTGTTAGTGTCTGAGGTTAGAAATATATATAGAATGAGTAAGATTCATTTTATTTTATTTTTTTATTTAATTTTTTCACTATTTTTGTATAAAAATTGTTATTGTTAGTGGGTTAAATATTATTATTGTTAGTGTGTTAACGATGATGCTATATTCTTGTTGTTGCAGTTTAAAAAAAGAAACGCAATTTTTTTTTAATTTGTTTAATATTTTTTTTATAATTTTTAGAATTTCGGAAGAAGAAGTGAAATATTAAAATATTTAGAAAATAAATTATACAATTAAAACCGTATTGTTATTAATTTTTGGATATAATTTATTTTTTGAAATATTTTATAAATTTTTAATTATTTGTAATTGTTACGATATTATTAAATGTTACTGTGATTAGAATGAATAGTTGGACATAGTAATAAATAAGAACTAAATGGTTATTAGTATTAATTTATAAAAGTGTGTTACTTTATTGTAGTTAATTGTAATTATCATTGTTAGAAAAGTTAATTATTATAGTTATTAGAAAATGACCCATACTGTGTACACTTCGCATAAAATGTCAACGGCTCAGACTCATACACCTGGTAATCTACGCTTCTTCGTATAGTATACTCTTTTATCGCTTTAATAACAGCTTCCCTAGAACTGAATTCCATCCCAACGGCAAATTCACCATCTGCAAAAAAAGGAATTTCTGCCACCAGAACAGCCATGCAACCAAATTAGAAAACACAAATATTTAAACATTTAAATATAAACGTAACACAAATTTTTACCGCATCAATTATAATAAAACCCTACAAACTATTTATATTTAAATAATTTACTAACAAATACTTATTTGTATTCAACTAAACTACTAACAGATAGTAATTTTAATTTAACTAATTTAGTAGTTATATTTACTTAATTTACTAATAAATTCCTATTTATATTGACTTAATTTTAATTTAACTGTATTTAACCAATTTAACAAATTTTAATTTAACTCACTTACTTATATTGACTTAATAACTTCCAACGTAACCAATTTTAACTAAACTAATTTACTAGTTATATTTACTTAATCTACCAATAAATTTCTATTTAAATTGACTTTATTTTAATTTAACTAAATTTAACCAATTTAACAAATTTTAATTTAAGTAACTTACTTATATTGACTTAATAACTTCCAACTTAACCAATTTTAATTAAACTAATATACTACTTATATTTACTTAATCTACCAATAAATTCCTATTTATATTGACTTAATTTTAATTTAACTAAATTTAACCAACTTAACGAATTTTAATTTAACTAATTTACTTATATTTACTTAATAAAATCCAATTTAACCAATTTTAATTTTATTGATTTACTAATAAATTCTAATTTATAATTACTTAATTTACTAAATTAACAGATAAATATTAACGGATATTTAACTATTTTACTACTTAACCAATAAGTTCTAATTTATATTTAAGTAAATCAATAACTCTCTTATAAATTTACTATCTTAAAGTTAAATACACCAATAGGTAAACAAAAAGAAATACGGATCGAGTATATTTTCAAACCTAAGTTAGCTACTTGGTCCAACTATCAACATAAATTAATAAAAAATTCTAATCTTTCGTATAAATACGGAGAATTACGTATCTGCATTGGTATAATCCGGAAACTTCGGAACACGCATGGCTTCCAAATCCAATACTCGCATGAATGATGGCTCCTCAAACGGCACATCGTTTGCCAGTGCAGTTGCCACATCAGACACATCCGGAGCCATAGCTCCGTCACCTTGAACCTCATATCCATCTGGACCAACAACTTCGTAGTTGCTTTCGAACTCTTCTTCACTGTTACTATTGTAATCCTCCCGTAGAATATTCCGATCGGCCTCAGATTGCTCAAACTCAACATACAACTCGATGAACGAGAGTTGACTCCGATTTTCAATATACATGGAAAACATATCTTGCATGCTCGCTTCGTCCGTTACATATTTGGTTTGAAACTGGACGAATCCACCAAACACTTGTATAGGATTTCTGTATAGAATACATGATATCCTTCTTGCCCTCTCAGAATGAATCTTTTCACAGATCACACATTTGAGCTCTTCAAATGAGATTGTAAAAGGAATCACCAAATCTAACGGATTTTCACAAACAAATGTTACTCCTTCAGATGTTTGTAACAAAATCTGACCAAAATAATACACCTTCAATAACACTCTGTCACTCATTTCTCTCAATCACATTAACAAACTCATAAACTTGAGTTTTGGATTTTTGGCTCCTTTACTAAACAAGTGACGAAACAGAGAGACTAAAAACCAGGAGGACCGTTGAAGAAGGAGACGAAGAAGATGAGATAGTGGTTGTTCTGATCCACTTTTCACCAACTTTTATTTAAAGTCCCAACCAAATCGGACCATGCGATTACCTTTACTGAATTCAAAAAAATAATAAAAAATTGCATGTTAGACCTCCGATTTCATAACACAACACAAAAAAAAATAATTATAGTAGCAACTCGGATGGTATGATTTCCATCATCCAGAATTTCAGCATCTCTTCCTCCTCAAATCGGACCAACCGATTTGCTGGACAAAATATGAAGCTCAAACAACTCGCACCATCCGAGTTGTTGGACCTGACATTAACAAAAAAGCTGCCCCACATATTTGTATTGCGCTTTCCGACTCCATATCCGAATAACACACAAAGCCTCCATATCAATAAAAATGAGCCTATACATTCAGACTAGAACTTTTAAAGCAGTGAATATGCAACAAAATAGTGAAAATACATCTCTTCTTTCTTGAGTAGTTGTTAGAGTAGCTAATGCAAAGAGATGCTTATGAAGCACTTCTAGTTTTTATTATTTTTTATCAAAGTTTTAGTAATGTTCTTATTTGTTGCCCTAATTGTCATGGCACTTGGCACATACCGTTAACGTGACAAGAAACTTTTTCTTCTTCTTGGAACTTCTAGTTTTTATTATTGGAAAAGTCTAAGAGCCAGCAATTTTATTAAATTTTGTTCAACATGTAGTCAGAAAAAAAAAATGAGTAATTCCACACCATTAGATAAAATTTCACATTATTAAAAATATCATTAATAATTACTTAATTACTACAAACCACAAAAGTTGCTGTCCCTAACACTCCTCTTTATTATTTTATTATAGGAAGTTGGTTTAATTTTCTATATATCTCGAATCGCACTATAGTACAGAACCCTTACGATGGCCCACTTCTTTTTCTTCTTTTGTTGCATTTATTGATCATAATTCATACCAATATAACGGGTATCATAATCATAATAAACTCAGAAAATATAGTTGAGCATGAGGTACTTTCAGCATGAAAAAGTGAAAAACTTTAAAACTATAAAATACCTTTTCACTAATTGAGATAGCTATAAATAAGGAAAGATTATACCAACGTTGAACAGAAACGGTATTCAAGTGTTACACTATTAGTAGCTATTATAAAACAAAATGCAATATAAGTACCTTTTTTTTTTTGTATTCTACTCCAGCTCGATAACTCGATAATAAAACTAGTAGTATAATCTCTGACAACTAGGTTTGGTTAACAAAGGCAGAATCTGTTTATTTATTTTTTCAAGAAGTGAAACCACACTTGATCAATTCAAATCATAGATTGACCTATTTAGACCCTAAAAACAAGAATCAAGATGATATATAAATCTCATTAGGATTATCTTATTACATCTTGCGGTTCAAGCCCATCATCATAAGGCAACATTTTTCAATACTCTAGTTTTCTACCAAAATCTATGTAAAAAAAGTCATGATCTACTAGTCAATCAAATAAGTGTTGGAAACAAGAGACTAAACTGGAGAAAGGATTTGTGTGTCTTATTCAATTTGTCTATTTAAGTTCTCTGGAATGATATAATATAGAAGGGTATTTATAGGGACTAAGAGAATCGTAATAATAAAGACGTAATATTCTATAATAAATATTCAAATATACTAAATAATTCTAATTGATCCTAATTGATCCTAATTATATTCTAATAATAAGATTCAATGGCACCCGTAACAAGCTAAGTGATCATGAGATGGAATGGCTCGCAAAAGTCAATTATTACTAGAACTAACAAGTGAATTCCAGGCATAAATTATTAAGAGAAGGGAGCATCTTCACTTCATTAAGTAGTATTTAGAAACTCTCTTGGGATACAAATATAAGAACAGTGAAACAATAGAGGCAAAGATAGAGACAAACAAAGATGAAGATCAATACCAAGAAAAGTGTGAAATTTTGTCAGTGTCCTGTCTCCATTGCTGCCCCTACTTTTTGGGAGGATAGAAAAACTTCGTTGCCTTTATACCTGTCTAAGCTACCAAATAGGTTTATGTACTCATTATCTCTGTGACTGTGTTTGTGTACAAGAGACAGTTTCGAAATGCTACCTTACAATGTTAAATGGTTCCACATCAACCAAATCCCAAATATAATGGAATCATAAAATTTGGAAAGAACCAATCTATTACTTCTTCACATGCAGTCAATATGTTCAGAACTTGAAATTCATATAATGCATGAGTATAAGAAACTTTTTGCACTATACTGCCTGCAAAATGATGAATTCTAAACAACGATAATCATCGTCCGTATGGCGGCAATTCATAATAGATATCATGCCGTTGAAATTGAACAACAGATGAGGGATGACATAGTCACCAACAAGGGCAGGCATAGAGCAATGCTATTACCTATGAAACACGGACACTTTGCTGAGTTGCCGTGTTTGCATGTCGGACATATTTCAGACACAACACTCACCGACACTCGTCTGACACGCGTATCTGCTGTGTCCAAACCGTGTCAGCATGTCCGATCTTATTCTTAATATATATTCTTAAAATAAATTTAGATATAGTATATATTATTATTTATTAAAATAAAAAATATTTTAAATACTTAATATAATCAAAATAAGACATTAAAAATAATTTAAAAAATTAATTTATATTTTAATATCAATAAAATATTAAAATATCATTACGATTTATCTAAAAAATACTTTATATTTTATATGTATACGTGTTTCCGTGTCATGTAAAATTTTAAAATTCGCGTGTCAACGTGTCGTGTCTCGTGTCCGTGTATCATAGACTATAACAGATGCACATAGGTTGATTGAGATAGTTGGGTCATGCGGTATGATGATGGATTTTATTACTTAGGAAAATATTAAGCCATATTTCATAGAAAACATCAAACTAAAAAAAGGAATTTAGCTACTTTCTACCTTAACGGATTCATTATACCGCTAGAGGCAAGACTAAACCACTCAATTCCCCCTGAAGGTACTGGACATAAGTCAATTTCTGCTGCCAATACCTAACACCCTATTTTGGAAACCTATAATCCCATGATGAATGCCAAACACAGCTCATTAGTGTACCAAGTTAACACATAAATGTGGCTCACGTCAATGAAACCAAAATTTCATCAGTCAAATCCACATCAAATTCATATTACTTGCTTGTCATATTCATTTAATTCCAACACAATATCATCAACATATCTAAACTAAATTTTCAACTAATACAAAGGCGAATTGGCTTAATCCACTTTACTTGAGCAATACAACTATTACAATGGCAACAATAAAAAATAATAGCAGAAGTCCTTTCCCACTTGGTGCTTATAAATAAAGAAATCAGATAACACTGGAGGGCTGTAGCGCTCTGCTACAGTGTCAAAACCAGAACATATATTTCTAGATTCTGTTTATAACAGTAGTGACAGTACTACTAACTTATATTCTTATGTTGTTGAGTTAAAGAATAAAACATAAAAAGCCTTAAAAGTCAATGTATGGACTATTTGGTCCTTTCAATTCATGTTATGCATCAGGATTTAAGTATATAACTATATATTCTATTTCTAACACTTTCGCTGTACATAGAAAAGGGAGCAGTTTATGCAATATGCTCAAAAAGAACATTAAAAGTATCCACCCATGTTCACCTACTTCTAAAAACCAGCTTTTATTTACTACTGAATGAATTTTAGCTCCTCTAAAGTAAGGAGCTCACTTGAACTATAAATTGAGGAATATCTTGATGACAAAATTAAGGGAGTGGATTCTGACAAACCCGGGCTTAGTTATGCATGTGATTTCAATTTATCATAACATCAATCATCGATTTTATCACTAAAAACTGAGATTTCACGTGTTTCCATTTTTCCCTCTAAAATAAATTTTTTTGCTTTAGAGGAGCTAAATCCCTTTTCAATAACAATAATACTTTTCCCTTTAATTGAAAGAAACATGAGGTATTTTCTAAAATTATTGTAGAAAATGTGATCACCCAATAGCACTCACAAACATTATTGCTAGAATGTGACTATCACCAAAATAATGGGGATTTGGATCCTCTAAAGTTTAAATTTCACTTTAGAGAGTAAAGTGTGATTTTCTACCTTTGAATATTTTCTCTTTCATATTTATTATTTGGTCCCACCTATGAAATCAATGGTGAGAGATCACACTTTACTCTTTAAAGTGAAATTTAAACTTTAGAAGATCCAAATCCAAATAATGGGGTATGTGTATTTTCTTTCAATCATATGTACTTGATATCAGTAGCATCTGAAATTCTGAATATACAACTGATCACTTATGTTAAAGTCAACAATTCAACATTTAGAAACCGAACAGGATCCAAGGAATTAGCAGACACTTATATTTCTTTATATTTTTTAAAGTGCTTAGTTGCAGTGCAAGAACCGAAATAACAAAACTGTCAAGCATATCCACTAATCCTTTTAAACATGTAGCTAGTCAAGAGAACTTTGAAATTGAATTGAACAGTTGAACCTTTCAGTTTCAAGTTATCATTTTGACATTCTTGCAACAGTAGAAAGTCTCTAGTGCAGTATTGTCAAATGATCAATAAGTCATTAAATGAACCCCAAAACTTTCAACATATCAAATGAACTAATTATGTCTTATTGCTATTCTCATAGATTCACAAAAGGATTCTTAATCCAAGTCAAGAAATTCTGGTTATTAGTAACAATCAACAATTGAAATATTGCAATGCTGCTCATAGGGTCAAAGTATGTGACTAAACAAGAAAAGAAAAAAAATTAATGACATACTTGGAATACTTATGATGTACAGACATATAAGTACATTTCTTATTGATCGTCATTCAACACCAAATCATTAACCAATTTCTCCCAGATACTGGAATATGCCCAACACCATGCAATGTCTTAGACAACAATCATCTTCTAAACAATAAGAAACTTAACCTTATTTCTTATTGAGTCTCAACTTTAGATACACCTGCTTTCAGTGCAACTTCTCGTTTATTTTGGATTTGGCGAAGAAATTCATTAATTACTACATGTAACCTCACATTAGGCTTCCGATTAATTGGAACATTATAGCCTGCCCTTTTTACAGCACGAAGAAGACACTTTTCACCTAATTGGTAATGAGTTGTGCAAGCAGCAGGAACCACAGACCTCAACACTGGTTTATTACAATATGAAGGCCCTGTTGGCAAACTGCATAGAGCCATAAACCTTTATCAGTAAATTTGTCTGTCTGAGAAAATGGTAATTATTATGAATAGGAATTAGGACAGTATTGTAATACATCAAAATAGAAAAGGACAAAGCATCAATTTTAAAATTACAGACTTTAAATTAAGAACATAGTACAAATTACAAACAAAGCTTCTCATACCTTGAACAGCAAGTAAGGATAAAAAACTCAAAGGGTATGTTTGTAAGTGAAGGCTTTGACGGGAAAGAGAGGGAAGGAATGAATTGAATTAGAAATCAGACTTATAATTAATTCTCAAGCCTTTCCAGGAGCTCCCTTCCCTTCCAAATCCTCAATTCACAAACACACCTTGTGATAAGGAAGTTGTCTCTATGGAATCTAGAAACTGTGTGGTAGAAGGTGAAGTGAAACTCTATGCATTTATGCTTCAATGATGCACAATTAGATCAGGAACAGAAGTCAACAGATGTGTTGTGAGTTTTTCAGGTGATAGTGATATTTCTGAATGCAACCAAAGAATAAACTATTTGCAAGACATTGTTGACCAATAAAGTGCAATGCTTGGATTCTTTGGTTGGCTTGAATCCATAAACTAGTATGAATAGCTGGTAAGCGAGAGTCATATGACACTACTGAATACAAAATAAGATACTCTTTTAGTAACCAAAGCAGCCATAACATAGTTTTCTCCAAGAACTTAAGTAAGATTGAGGTGGGCATAAAACGAACTGACCAATAGGATTACCATTTATAATAAAACTTTGGTATAATGGGATAATTATGAAAAGCAGTTGCATTTTCAGCCAATGAATGACAGAAATCAGGACAGCATTATATATATAAAAGCATCTTACATAATCTGTATTACTTTGTATGGGTTGTCTTTGTGCTAAACAAAATTTTCCAAATAAAAAATGCTCGACTTTTACCAAAACAAACAAATTAAGTAGATACTGATTATTAATTAAATCAAACTATGCAACCATCCAGGCCTTTGGGAAGAAAGTTGATACTACTGCTGGTTGAGAAAGAAGCCATCACGGCATCACCGCTGCCGCCAGTTGGCCCTCCTGCTCCGCTCTAGGTGGTTTTCCTTTTTCCAACTCTTCCCTCTGCTCTCTTTTCAAGACTGTTTCTGTTCCAATTGTTCAATACTCTGTTTCAGTTCTATTTTTAGTCTTTTTCTTGGCATTCGTTCTTCTTCCATTTCATCTCTAGTCAATCTAGATACTTCATTTGTTAGTTTAAAAAGCAAGATGAGACAACGTCTTTGGTGTTTCTTTTGAGTTTTTAGTATTTGACTATGCCATAGTTTGCACTTAAGCTCTATGTCTTTGTATTTTTGTGCTTTATGGCTTAATGTACTCTTTATCTGTTGATTAGCTGAATTAATTGCACACTGCATGAGTAAAAAGTTGCTTATATTGCTTAGATTTCATAATCTATTACATGTGCAGCTTTTCTACATTTTGTGGATATACATGTATTTTCAGTCCTATCTAACATTTCCACCATTTCTCACAACGCCATTCGCCATAATCCTATGGCGGAATTTTCGCTCTCCACCGTGAGCCGCCATTCACATTCAAAAACTATGCTGTAACGTTGAGGTGCACTATAGAGGGGTAAAGTGCACATTTTCAACACAAGGAAATTAAATATACATATTACCAGATACTTCTAAGTATCTACCATCAATGGTTTTACATTTGTGATAGAGACACTCGGACCAGTGACGACTCGAGGTGAGGAAACCTTGGAGACTAGGCGTGACATACTCAAATTAGTTTCCTTTCCCGATAGGATACCATGGGGATTAGTCTCCTAATTCTCAACAATTAAAACCTTGGATTCTATTTACCCTAAGTATTAGAGGAGCCAAATCCATCATCAGCAAGTGCAAAATTATGAAGCCACACTGAACCACAAACAAAGCAGGTTTCTTCCTCTGAGACTTCAACCCATCTTTTCCAAACCACACACGCATTATGATAAAAGAATTCCATTCATTGTTTGCTAAAAGAAAAAAGCGCAACATGAAAACGAACACAAAAAACAAAAGATTAAAATACAACTCTTCAACAAATTTCAAATTGCAAGAAAGCCTATCAACCAAAGAAAAAATTGCAAGAAAAAAAAAAGAAACTTGGGGGTAAAAAAGAACTCACTTTTTAGCGACGGTTCTGCATCCCCGATAGAGCTTCTGTTTCGGATCCGAAAGTATGTGAGCGTGACAGTACCGAGTAAGCGCCATAGCCTTAATCTTACATCCACCAAAAGCGCACCGAACAATGTCGTCTCCTCCAACTCCCAAAACGGCATTATTGTTCTTCTCATTGCCGCCGATTGCGTTGTTATTGTTCTCGTCGCCCAAAACGACAGCGTCGCTTACGCCGCTAGTTTCCTTGAAGGGGCTCTTACCGTAGGTCCAATAATACTCCTTATACTTGGACTTGATCTCTTCCATTAGAGCCCAGTAGTGCCCTCTGTAGCACCGTCTGAGTTGCCTCGTTCGGCGGAGCCGACGAGCGGTTACCTCGCGTTTACTCAGCACGAGTGTCTTGGCAAAAACGGCGTCGTTTTCGACTCCGTCCAGGGTCATTGGAGGAGGTGGAGGTGGCGGTGGCGGTGGAGACTCGTCCATTGGTGGTGGTGGCGGTGGGGCTGCCGTAAAAGTTTGGTGTGTGACGGAGGAAAGTACGGTAACAGAAGAGACTGAGCAGGGATTTGATTTAATTTGATTTGGCTTTTAATTATTGGGATGTTAATTTGGTTGTGTGGTATGAAAGTTCAGCTTTGTAAGTGGAAAATCTATTTTATCGTTAAAAGCTTGGCCAACTGTCTTATCAGTTATCACCCTTATTATTGGCCTTATGGGAGACTGACCGACCGAGAGTGGGAGGGTTTAGGCTTTAAAACTGAACGGTGATCGAATCGGTAATGTTTTTGGATCATTAGATTACTAGTTTAATCGGGTGAATCACTAATTGAACTGATTGATTCGGTTCTATATGAATGAAAAAAAAATTAAAATAGTTAGAAATTTAAAATACATATATCTTCACTAGTCTTTTAACAACATTTAAGTTTCAATATAAAATAGCAATAATATAAGAAAAATATAAATTCAATAACCATATCAAAACAACAATTTTTTTACAGAACCTATTCCGTATCTAACAATATAAATTCACAGCAATAATATAGTACAGTAATTAACAAATTTGAATAATCTACCAAGAATTAATAAATTATAATCAATAAAATATAATCAGCAACAATCAAGAATCAATTGAATCAATTAATCAACATCGGTTAATCAAATTATAATCCAACCATTAAATAATTTAAAAAAATAAAAAAAATACTTGATGACAAAAAGGTAGAATGTAGGGGTGACAAAACGAGTTGAATTCGTCGGACCGATCCACTGAACTCGCTAAAAAGGCGGGTCGAACTAGGATTTGGAGCCCGCCAAATTGGCGGGTTTTGACGGGGCGGGCGGGCCGGTCCGCCGGGTCGAAGATTTTTTTTTCCTTTTCTTTTTTATTAAATAAAAAAATTATTACTATTATAAAATCAATAATTATAGAATTTTCAAATACTTTTTTTTTATTCTCCTTTTAGTTATTAACTTTATTTATTTTATTTTACAATTTCGTATATTTGTTCGAATTATGTGACTTATTTTTTAAAATAAAGATAGTTCTATTAACAAATATTATTTTGAACAATTTTATTGAAGTTAAAAATTAAAAAAAAAAAGATAATAAAAAATTATATTATAATTTGCCTATTTTTTATTTGTATTTTTTTTATTATTATTTTTTAGTTATTTTTAATGAATTTTATTTTTCAAAAAAAAAAAATTCAAGCGGGCTAGCCCGCCGATCCGCCAATCCGCCATAAAGCGGGGGGACTAGCATTTTGAACCCATTTTAGTTGGCGGGATGGGCTGGCCCGCCCTGTTTATGGGGCAGGCCTAGGCGAGGCGGGGCAGGTTGGGGCGAGCCAGCCCGCTTTGCCACCCCTAGTAGAATGTGGGTAGAGAAAAGGACTGTAATAATATAGAACAGCACCAACACTATAAAAACAACTCAATTCATAAAGCCTATCCACTATCCAACAATATACATTCACAAAACAATATAAAAACAACATCAACACTATAAAAACAGCAGCTCAATTCACCATAATCATATAAAACAGTAACAAATCAACAGATTATAATCCAATAATGAATAATTAAAAAAAATTAAAAAGCTTACCTGATGATGTGAAGGCAGAATGCAGGGGAGAAGAAGGAGACCAAGCACGGCGATGCAAAGACTAGCGAGGGGGGAGGCAGCAGCGATGCAAGCCCCACCAGATGAGGACGCGACGACGACGATGACAGACGCATAGCGGCACAGGAGCAAGGAGATGCGACGACACAATGAAGACAAGCCACGGACGGAGGCGACGACATAGTGCCGGAGATGCACAGGAGCAGGGACGAGATGCAGAGGAGCCGGCGATGTGGAAGCAACCGTGCGGTGGCGGTGGGCAGTGGCAGATTTGTGAGTGTGAGAGAGTGAGAGGGAGGCTCTAGCTCTGGAGTGAGCGGGGTTGGGGTTGGGATTGGAGTTGGGGGTTCCTTTAAGCT